>NW_027187378.1:9828012-9869848 GCF_028583685.1 Petaurus breviceps papuanus
AGACCCCTGCAACAACAGCACTGTCCTTCACCAGTGGACAGTATTCATTCTGTCTGCTGGACAGTCTCCAGACCCCTGCAACAACATCACTGTCCTTCACCAGTGGACAGTATTCATTCTGTCTGCAGGACAGTCTCCAGACCCCTGCAACAACAGCACTGTCCTTCACCAGTGGACAGTATTCACTCTCTGTCTGCAGGACAGTCTCAGGGCTTCTTAGTGAACAGCCAGGTTCCAGGACTTCTTCAACAAAAGGACTGTCTTTCACCAGTGGACAAATCTGGCAAAATAACATCAAAACAGACAGACAAAGTACCAGCAAAACAGCCATGTCTCCTCAGTCCTTGGCAGCTCAGGGGGCAGGTCTCAAAAGTCCAGGGCAATTCAAAGCGGCCACCAGCAATTCTCTTAGTCTCTCTCTCTCCACGAGGTGCTGCTTCCAAAAAGATCTTCCGCCTCTCTCTTATCTCTCCAAATCTACATCACCAGCTCCTCCCAGTTCAGGACTTTCTTTTCACATCAAAAAGTCCATCCCACAGGTGGGATTAACAAGCTCTGGGTTTTAACACAATCAATTTGAAAACCAAGCCAATACAGGGGAATCTTTAATTGACATTACTATCACAGACCATCGAGATGAAAATAGATAGAAGTTAGGTGTGGTTTTGTCTCCAGCCAGTACTCTCTGCTCCTCTGAATCTAGTAAGCCCAGTACCATATGGTTAATAGGTGAATCTAGCTGACTTGCTTTTGAGAGACAGTGGTGTCGATAAAGTGCTGAGCCTAGAGTAAAGAACACCTGGGTTGGAATCTCATCTCAGGTACCAAAGAGCCATGTGGCCCTAGGTAGGTAGATGTTGTATCCTTTCTGAGCTTTAGTTTCCTGATCGGCAAAATAAGAATAAAATCTGAAGCACAAGGCTGTCTCACGGACTAAATGAGATCATGTAAAATAAGATGAGTTGTACATCTATAGACGTCAGTTATTATTATAATGACAGTATTAGCTTCAATACTCTGAGCATCTGTGATCTCATGCATCTGTGACTGATACACTTCCAGAGCAGATCACAGATTCTCTATTCTTTAGAATATGGTTTTGTGAGTTGTGAACCTTCTGGTGACAAGTCTATTCGTACTTTGCCTGTCCAGGTCAGAATGACCCTTCCTTGCCTTTGAGAACTTAGAGTCACCAACCACCACCTGCTGAGAAGGCATGAGAGTAGGAGTTTAGTGGAGGAAATAATTTGTGCTTAGAGAAAATCACCTTGAAATTATAAATGTCATAATTAGAACTTGATCACATTTAATTCTGTCATAACAGAGATTTGAACTGAGAATTAGAACAACTGGGATCTCTCTAGACTTTCCTCTGTCTTAATTAGCTACAGAACTATAGGCAAGTCCCTTTCCTTCTTTTGGTCTGTTTTGCCATCTGTAAAATGGGGCAAGTAGACTCAATGATTTCTACGACTTCTCTAGTGCAAACCATCTACTACTCTATAATAAGTCATTACCCAGATTCTTTTGAATTTTTTCAATTTTATTTTTAATTTATGGAATAAAACAAGCATTCTCATAACATAGTACAATAAAAAGATTATTATACATGAGATTGCAAATCTACTATGTACAACTTGCTATTCCTTTCAAATATACATCAAAATTATTATTTGATTTTTTTTTATTTTTTTCTTCCTTTCCCCCACACCAGTCTAGAGATGGCTACCATTAGACACAAATAGGTATATATGTGTAAGATTATTCTATACATACTTCTATTTATCAATTGTTTCTCTGGATGCAGGTAATGTCTTTCTTCATATGTCTTTTATAGTTAATTTGGGCATTTATAATACGCAAAATAACTTATTCATTCACTCATTCTTAAAACAATATTGCTGTTACTATATGCAATGTTCTATTGGTTCTGCTCATTTCATTCTTCATTATTTCTTGCAAGTCTTTCCATGTTTTTCTAAAATCTTTGAGCTCATCGTTTCTTATGGAGAATCAAAATTCCATCACAACTATATACCACAAATTGTTCGGTCATTCCCCAACTGATGGGCATCCCCACAATTTCCAGTTTTTTGCCACCACAAAGAGAGCTTCTATAAACATTTTAGTACATATAAATTCTTTTTCCTTTTCCCCTAACCATCTTTGAAAATAGACCAAGTAACAGTATTGTTGGTTCAAGAGATAGAGGTAGCTTAATAACTCCTTGGGCAAAATTATAGATAGCTCTCCAAAATGGTCGGATCATTTTACAATTCCATGAATAATGAATTAGTGTCCCAATTTTTCTGCATCCTTTCCAACATTTGTCACTTTTCTCTTTCATCTTTTTAGCTAACCTGTTAGGTATAAAATGATATCTCAAGGTTTTTTGATATGCATTTCTCTCATCAATAATGATTTAGACTCAGTCTAAATTTTAGAGCACTTTTATATGACTATAATTTGTTTCTATTTATTCATTGGAAAAATTGCCTGTTCATATTGGGAATGACTCATATTCTTATTTGACTGACATTCTTATCCAGATTTGACAAAGTTCTGACTACTATTTGTGAATTTCCCTCCATCTTATTTTTACTCACTATTTTCCTTCTCAGCCTCTCTTTTTACCCTATCCCTGTTACCTTATCTTTTCCTCTTATTCCTTATTTTACCCACCCCTCTAAAATTCTCTCCCTTATCTTCTCCCCTGACTTTCCTAATCTTTTTCTATATACCCTTTTAAAAATATCTCTCCTACATATCCCCCAGCTTTCTCACCTCTCTAGAAGTGCAGAAGACCTCTAAACCGCTTTAATCTTTAGAAATAAAATGATGAAAATTATTAATATAACTGCAATCTCACAAAGTATTGGATGGATCCTTCAAAAGCAGTTTTGGATGTGTATTGTCCCAGTCTTCACTTTGCATGACAGGAAGTGTACCTATAAGGCAAATTTTACCACAAATGAGACCCACACAATGCAGGTGGGTGGTTACATTAGCCTGACCAGACAAACTGCTCAGTGTTCAGGCTCAGATCACAAGGTTCAGGCAATGACAATAAATTGTTTATTGACAGGTTTATTGTAAGGGTACACAGAAACAAGAATAAAATTAGTCATCCCCTAGATTGTAAGGACAATCACCGGAGTCCTTAATATAGATGACTACAATAGTCATGAAGTATCTACAAGTAAGGAATATATGTGAGGATTCTGGGGTATGTAGTGAGCCTCATTGGTCTTGGAATTCAAGGTAGGATTCAGGACCCCATCCCATCACTGAATTAACCCAAAGCTTCCCCTTTCCCTAAGGTAAAGCATATTAGACACCATATCCCACCCCCATTCCTCAGATATAAAGTAGAAAAATACTGACATAACTATTTTTTTCACTAAGGCTAGTTCCCACAAAGTTTGGGAGAACAGTCAAGACAGAAACATGTCAGAAGTTTTTTCCCTGTTCTAAAGGAAATATTCTCTAGTGTAGACTGGCTTAGGGTTTCTTATAAAAGAGGGTGAATGTGCGGAGGTTAGAATCTGGGGGAAGCCAACTGCAGAAAAGAAAAACTTTAGAACACAGTATATATCTACTTCATAAAAACTGACTATAAATTTTTTTAAAGTTCACAAAGTGCTCTACTGTCAATATTTCATTCATGCTTCATAACAACACTATAAGTGTCATGGTATTATTGTCCCCATTTTACAGATTAGGAAACTGATGAACACACACAACTAGTAAATGTCAGGAGCAAGATCTGTTTCTAGGACTTCTTGATTCCATGTCTAACACACCATCTGCTATGCTATGCTGCCTTTCAATTAGAAAATAAAGAAAATGGGTACAGGATTTGGGTCTTTTAAGCCTAATCAAGTAGAGGTACCCCTTTTTCATTGGCTGGAAGAATTTGGCCCAGAGAATCTATTCTAGAGAGCTCAAGAAAGCCAACATTTCCACAAAAAATGAGAAATGGGCCAGGCAAGGGCATATTAACAACTCTGCAGGCAAACAAAAGCAAAAGAAAATTAAAGCTAGTCTCCAGTAAATAAATTAATTAAATGGAGGCTCATGCAAAGCTCCCACCTAAGAACTGACCTGGTTGTCAGGCCTGCCTCAATGACAGCGGACAGTGGGACGAAAATCCTAAGAAATACTTATGAAAGACAAGGGCACAGCTCTCCTTCCTTTGGCCTTCCTCTCTCCCTGGAAAGGCCACAGTTTACCAACTGCCCTCAATACCCATGAGCAGCAGAGATTAAGGAGAACCATATACATATACTATACAAATACTTTTTGGATCAGCCCACCCTCGCTGCTAAATGTGCTGTCTCACCATGAAGTAATCTCATTTCTCATTCAATTAACACAAGCTTCAACCCTCAGAATTTAACAAAATTAAAGAAGCATTCCTTCAAAGTTCCTTGGTACATATTTCTTCCTTCTTAGTCATGGAAAAGGTGAGGAGCAATTGTAGACAGTCTATGCACATGTGAGTCTTCCTTTTTCAGGCTTAAATTGGTTAGAATAGCAGCAGAAATTAGTTCTAATTTAATTTAGGGATGAGAAAGAACCTATGAGAGGGGCAAGAAGGAAAAGGACAGGCAGCCCCCCCAAAAAAATCTTGAAGCTGGGGAGGCCTGGATTCAAGTCCTGACTCTGCCTACTGCTGGTTATGTTGCCCTGACCAAATAATTGAACCTGTCAGTTTAATGGGTCTCTAGACTAGTGGGGCCAAAGTCAAATAGAAATGAGTTCACTAAACCATACATAAGGATACCTGCAGACTGCATATTGACTTAGAAAACCACATATTAACATTAACTATGTTCATTTTATTTTTACTTATTTTGTTAAATATTTCCCAATTACATTTCAATATGGTTCAGCCTATTCAGGAGTGTTGCAGGGCACATGTTTGACACTTCTGTTCATGATGACTCTAAGTTTTAGAGAGGGTGCTGAACTGCCTTGGAAGAGAGAATTTCCTCACCTGGGATTTCCCTGTATCAATGAAATCCCTATTCTATTTACCAATATTTTCTCATTCAAGCTTCACAACTATTCTATGAAATTGGTGCTATAGGTTTCATTAACCCCATTTAACAAAAGTGAAAACTGAGTCCCAGAGCAGTTAAGTGACTTGTCTACTATCACACTGCTACTAAGTGTCAGGGGAAGACTTTGAACAGTTCAGTAATTTGGTTCCTCTATGTTTCAATATCTCTTACAAAACCCAGCACTGCTGCTAAGAAATCAAGCCATTGGTTAGTTGAGCAGAGACTCCAATACTATTTTTACAAATGTTAATAACGTAACCCTTCAGTGGAAAATGGTCTTGAGAACCACTGTCAGGTGTGGGATTCCCCAGTGTCATGTAAAGTGCTAGAATCAGAGCATCTGGGCTTGAATCCTGGCTCCTGACCCTTTGTATCACCTTGGCCAAGGCAATACACCCCCTTGAGCAAACCTCCCCATGAGTAAAAGAAGAGGGGTTTGGAATGGGTCAATCACCTAATCAACGAGCAAGTGCTTACTTTGTGCCCAGCAGCACCATGAGATACTCCTAGCTACAATCTAGCTTTAAACACTGTGGTCATACATAAAGCCTTTCAATTCTCCCTATCAATAGAGTCCTACCTGTTTTTCCATAACTAATTTCCACAGGGACAAAATGAAAGTCACCTGCCCTGAGAGGGGTACTTTTGAATCAATAGAGTTTTGGGGGATCTTCTTGCTATAGTGGTAGTAATATGGCTACATGCTCCAGAGATTTATTCTGAAACATCTGGACAATTTTTCTGAGGGTTTGGGGGGGGTGAAGACTTAGGATTTCATTGGTTTAGAGAAATATTCCAGGTGTGGAAGCTCCCCTCACTGATGCAGATCAACAACTCATCTCTCATTTAAAGTGTTAGAAAGTAGTTGGGGTGGAGGGAGGGGGGCAGGATGAGAAGTTAGATGACTTGCCCGTGATCATGCAGGTAGTATGTTTCAGAGGAGGACTTGAAGGCAGATTGCCCTGACTCCAAAAATTCTTCATCTGTTTTGTCAAGATGCCCCTCTTCTTTATAATACATGAAGAAGCTGGAAGGCCAAAGCCAACTGAGACAAAAATGAAAAATTTTTATTCCTTCTCTTGCTGCAAAACAAATCATAAAACTGAGATTATAGGCTATACAAACCAAAGAGTAAGCTGATTCTGTGTGAAAATCTTCCAAGAACAAAAAGAATTTAAATGGAAAATTGGATGTCTGCCTTTTCCTAGGAAAAAAAACAACACACATTTAATACCATAATTCATTTATCAATGGTGACTAGTCATTCTCTCTGTCTCTGCCTCTGTCTCTCTATCTCTCTGTCTCTTTGTCTCCCTCCCTCCTTTCTCTCTCTCTTCCTCTTCTCTCCTTTACTCTCTCTCTCTCTCTCTCTCTCTCTCTCTCTCTCTCTCTCTCTCTCTCTCTCTCTCTCTCTCTCTCTTTCTCTCTCTCTCTCCCTCTCTTTCTCCTTCCCTCACTACTTCCTTCCCTTCCTCCTTTCCTCCCTCTCCCTGCTCTGGCAGTACCTATCCTGCCTCTGAAGCCTCTTGCTTTTGTCTGTCTTCAAGAAATGACTAGAATAACCAGCTTATATTTTGCTCTATTTCTCTAATTTCTCTAGAACAAGGGTTCTTAACCTGGTATCCATTAATGCAGATTTTTTTATCTATTTTAGTATTTTGATAACTATATTTCAATATCATTGGTTCTCTTTGCAATCCTATGCATTTATTTTATGCATTTAAAAACACTGAGAATGGTCCATAGGCTTCACCAGGCTTACAGAGGTATCCACGACACACAAAAGGTTTCAATGGAATAACAATTTAACAAATGTATAAAATTTTGAGAGGGAATAATAGAGTTCCATGTCAATGCTTGCAATTTCCTATCCCCTTCTTAGAATACCATGTATCTCCTAATTAAATAAAGTGATGTGCACATAGAAAAAGTGAAGTTTGTGAGACAGTGTCCCTTCATAAGATGAGGAAAAGAAAGTGACTGCAGGACAAGTGTGTTGCTATGGCATTTCCTACAACTTTACAATTCCCAGCCAAAAGACCCAGGTCTCTTCAATGCCCTCCTTTAAGCTGTCAGCTCCATTCTTGCTTAATGGAGTCCCCAGAACCCAGAGTCCCTCCGAGGGACATGACCACTGGGCTTCCTTTATATCTCTCTTTATCCTGCTTTCCAATAGCAGCACACCAAAACTCTCAGGTATTTAAATGAGATTTACTATATCATCGACTCAAAGATTAGTTCCTTGCAAGTAGCAGGGACCTGATAAGTATATGTTGAATCAAACTGAATTTAGAGTTGGAAGGAATCTCAGAAATCATTTCATCCAATCCCCTTATTTTACATATTTGAAAATTGAGACTCAGAGAGGGGAAATGAGTTCCCCCAGGTCACACAGGGAGCAAGGAGCAGAAACAAGATTCAAACCAAGATCTCTGATTCCAAACCCAACTTCTTGATACATCCTAACTCACCAGCATGAAAGGAGAAAATACAAGGTGAATGAGATGGGAAGAAAGGTAAGGTAACTACCTGCCTCTGACTTCTACTAGAGGTGTGTGATCCTGGGCAAATCATCATATTTTCTGAGTCTCAGGGGAGAGAGAGAGACAGACAGACAGAGACAGAGACAGACAGACAGAGAGAGACAAAGAGAGAAAGAGACAGAGACAAACACAGAGAGAGAGACAGAGACAGAGAGACACAGAGACAGAGAGACACAGAGAGACAGAGACAGAGAGAGAGACACAGAGAGACAGAGACAGAGAGACAAAGAGAGAGACAGAGACAGACAGAGAGAGACAGAGAGAGAAGGGAATGGTGCTATATGGCTTCTAAGATTCCCTCCCCCAATTCTAAATCTATGATGATATTAATGGAAATATTAACAGTTCAATTTACAAAGGTTCTTTATCCTCTAGTATCTCTGAGAAAGTCCTAGAATTGTGAACATTACAGCCACAGCTCTGAAACCAGACCATCTCCACACTATCATCTGTTTGCATTTAAGTCTTAACACTACAATTTTTTCACTGCTGATAAAATTCTACAGGAATACGCATGCTGGATCAACCATTTATGACAGATATCATTGAGGCCTCCTCCATCAGTCACATGCCCCAAGTGATAGACATATACAGTGCCAGCTGGGGCCCAACGGATAATGGGAAGACTGTTGATGGACCCAGAGAACTCACCCTCCAAGCAATGGCAGATGGTGTGAACAAGGTAAAATTCTTCTGAACATCTTGGGCTATTCACTCTAACACAATCATCATTATACATTCTATGTAGTGTTGGTTGTTGATTTTTTAAAAATCAAAGATGAAGTTCTTCGCTTGTAGTTTGGAGTGTAAGAATCATTCTAATCTGGGCATGGAGGGAAGCTTTTCACAAAATGCTGAACAACACTGTTAACGGTGCTCATCTACTGTATATGCATGGGTTTGATTTTTTTTACTTGGATTTGTTGTTTCATCTCTGGAGGGAACTCCCAGTGAGGAAACTTGATCCACCAATGTAGATCAGCACCTGTTTGTCTGGGGGAGATTAAAGGGTTAAGTGATTTGACCAGAGTCACACAACTAGTATATGTCAGAGAAACTGAACTCATTTCTTCTTGACTCTGAAGTCAAATCTCTATCCACTGTGCAACAGCCTCCTCAAAGGAGTTTAAATCAACCCAGATCCATTCCATGTGCTAACCATTTAAAGAAGAAAAAAAAAGATGCAAATACTTCAATACTCTGATGGACCTATCAGTTCACTGATGCGGCTATTTCCTCCCAAAATGCAAATCACAATCCATCCATGCCTGCCTGTACAACTCTTGTCTGTGTTCTTCCCTATGACCACCACAGGGAGCCCCTCTTTTAGCATGTAGGTAAACCTAGGTTCTCCAAGGCAATACCCAAGAAGCACAAGTCTGGTAGGTTCTACCTTGATGAGTGTGATCTTGCAAATACACTGTCAGTCACACACTAATGGCAGAGGTTCCCAGACTTATGTGACTTACTGTCCTCTTTTAAAAAAAAATTACTCAGCACCCCCCCCCAAGAAATTTACTTTCTTTAACCCATTAATGGCTTTTTTAAGTTGTGTTGTTTCAAAAAAATATATAATTTTCAAATGATACATCTTAAATTAAATAATTATTGAGTAATTACAATAAAATAATTTATTATAAATTTGTAGGTTTTTTTCTTACATTGAAATTTTTATGATGCAGTATTACATCATGTAACCATATAGTATCATTTTGTAAACAATTCATTGTACATACATATTCCTGCTGATGCATGCTGGACTTTCTGACAATGCACACCATGCTCACCTGGCGACACTTACTTGTTAAGACCTGTCAGAGAACTTTAACCACTGATCAGTTATAACTTGCATTTTGTGTATTTATTTGGAAAATAATGTAATCATTATGATTTTAAGTCTATTTCACAACAGATGAAACATGTACAAGCAGTTTTTCAAAATTATCTTATCTTTGTTCCTTATGCTTCCACTGGTCCCTAATTACACCCAAGGCTATTAGCACCACCACCCACATTGTTCCAGAGCCCCCCCAGGGGATGGTATTGACCACTTTGGGAACCTTTCTGGGAGCCTTGCCACCACTCTGGGTGACAAGTGCTTTGGCAATGGCAACCTATGAAAAAATAGGGCAAAGCAATTAATTATAGAATAATTCTATAGATAGGGACTATCTCTACCACCAACATCCTACTATGATGCCTTATCATAATGGGATCTTGAGTTTCCCCAAGCTATGTTTCTGTAAATGCATGGTAATAGAGCCATAGCTCTAGTAAGTCCTCCTTAGCTGGAAAGTCTAGTGATGGGTTGCATGTCTATCTTCTGAGAACCAGTCTAGCTAAGCTCAGAGAGACTCATCACCATGTTAACCAACAGGTGATGTATCTTTCTGCCACAACAGCTCTCAAAGATCAGCTATTCAGTTGCAGAAGAGTTTCAATCTGCCGTAGTGTAGGTAGTTCTTATCCTGACAAAAATCATTTATTCCATAAATATATATATATATATCAATTATAAGATACCTGGCAATCTACCTGTCATATGTACTCATTTTGAATATTTCCTATTTTTGTCCTATCAATCAATCAACAGACATTTATTAAGTGCTGATTATGTGGTAGGTACTTTGTTACTGGCTAGCCAAAGATAAAAATGAATCGGGCCCTGCTTTCAGGGTGCTCATATTCTATCAGGACACAATGTATTCAACTCTAAAAATATGCAAAATACATACAAAATAGATGCAAAAAATTCAAACCCCATGTTTCTTCCTTTCCCATCTTCTTCCTCCTTTTTTTCCTTCCTCTATCCAAAATCTCATGCAGGAAGCACAAAATTCTGGCGTTTCTCTTCTTGCTGCAGTTGGCAGGTTAGACTTTGACACATTGAATTGATGAGATGAGACACTTCTGAGAAGGGATACTGTTTCACCTTGAGCTTGTCTCTAGGAAAAATAACAAATCTATTGGAATGCAGCGGGGGGGATGGGAGGGAGGAGAGAAGGAGAGTGGGAGAAAGAGAGAGAGAGAGAGAGAGAGAGAGAGAGAAGCATCCCAGCATGACATACTGAGCTGTCTTTGGTGCTAAGACATCATTTCCCACTGGGACCCAGCCTAGGGGTACATAAGAGGATTGTCTCTGCACAACTCATGTGCTCTTTTCAGTGTTGCTTTATTAGCTGCCAAAATCCAGAGAGCCAAAAGAATCCAGAGGGAAGTTAGAAACTCTGGGACATTTGTATGTCTATTTATGGAACTGAGAGTGAAGAGTGCAGAAGAAGAAAGTTAGAGAAAAGAATTATATGGGAAACTGAACAACAAACACAAAAAAAGCATCAACCCTAAGCTAAATTTGTCATTTTAGCCACTATATGTATGATGTGAAATAAGTTTCCTTGCCTCTATGGGTTTCAGTCTATGAAGTGGATGGATGATGGTTCAGAGGGGAAACAATGGTAAAATCGGTAGCTTACTTACACACTTACTTTTTGTGTGACCTGGGACAAGTATTTTAATTTCCATGGCTCTCAGTATCCTCATCTGTAAAATGAGAGGATTGGACTAGATGACCTCTAAGGCCCATTCCAGCTCTAAAGATTCTATGGTTCTTTAAAAGGAATTGAGTGGACTTGAGTCCTTTCTGGAAAAAGTATCATTGCTTTCTTGATAACATAAAATAGACCAAGAAAAACAAATTGGACAGGGTGTGGGGACAGACTTAGAAGATGAGGAAGGTTAAGGTGTGGCACAATGATATTTTTAATTATTTAATTTTATTTTTAATTATTTAAATTCTGTGTTTACCCTTTTTAGTTTATATGATTATAAGAGCATGTTGTCCAATGTGTTTTTTAAAATAGTATGATTATATTTATAAAGGCATTTTTTGGCATAATAGAAAAATTTCTGAGTATAGAGTGAGAGAGACATGCCTTTTATACTTACTAGTTATATAATTCTAGAAAGGTGACAACCTCTCTGTGCCTCTAGCAATCCCCTAGGACTCATATACTGCTTTAAACAAGTTATCTGCATTGGTGGAGAGAATTCCCATACTAGGAATCACCAATACTAAAGAAATCATAAATGCTTCACATATTAATATATGGTGAGAATTAGTCTTACTTGGATGATAATATATCAATGAATGAATAAATTAAAATTTATTAAGCACTTACTATGTGCAAAGCACTGTGTAAAACACTAAGAATAAAAATACAAAGTCAAAACAGTCCCTTCCCTCAAAAGACTTCCTTTCTAATGAGGCAGAGAATATGTATACATAAAGATGTGTGTGTAATATATGCAAGATGATAGGTAGTCATGAGGGAAAGGGCATCAGCAGTCAGGAAACGTTTCATGCATAAGTTAACAACTGAGCTGAGATTTGAAGGAAACCAGGTTTTCCAAGAAATGAGGAGGGGAAGCATTCTAAGCATGAATGATACCCAATACAAAGGCACAAAGACAGGAGAGCTAGAATACCATGTGTCAGGATCAGTGAGTAGGCCAACACACCTGGATCATAGAGTATAAGGAGAATAGAATGAGAGAAGACTAGAAATGTAGGAAGGGGCCAGCTTGTGAGGACTTCTATACATCAAACAGAGGAGTTTATATTTGATCCTAGAAGCAATAGGAAACTAGAGTTGAACAGTGAAGTGACATGGATCAAACCCGGATTTTCAGAAAATTACTTTTGACAGCTATGTAGAGAATACATTGGAGAGGGAAAAAGCTTGAAGCAGGAAGACTAGTTAGGACACTATTACAATGGTTTAAGTGAAAGGTAATATGAGACTGAATTAGAGTTGTTCCTGTATGAGAGGAGAGGGTGTATGTGTGTGTGTATGTATATGTGTGTGTGTGTGTGTATATACACACACACACAAATGTGTGCACTACTGTATCAACAATGCAATATTCACAATGACTATGGCAATTATAAATATGCTAATGTGGTTATTAATCACATAATATACCAGGCTCTCTATATAGGGGAAAAAGCTAGAACATTTATTAAAATACCAAATAACTGAGTCCCAAAACCGGAAAGTCAAAGCCATCACAGTAGTTATGAAGTTGGCACACATAGTTAACACCCACATTCTCAAGCCTTTAAAACAGAACAGGCTACCTCAAGCAAAGGTCCTCCTTTCCCCACTCACACCAACTGCTCAGCATCCAGGAAGTGTGCTCCCAGCAGTTCCGGATCCCTGCAGTTCCAGTCCCTGGCAGAGCAGGAGTCCTTAGCAGAAATTTTGACTGGCTCATAAAAAAGGGGTTTGTGCCTCCACCTCCACCTCGGCCACTACCATTGCTGCTGCCTCTGCTGCTGCTGTTTTTGCCGCCAGTCACTGCAGGAACTCTAGCTTGGCTTCTGCTTCCTCTAGCTTCACCCCTTCCTGCTACATCAGCAAGTCCAATGGGGTATGGAAGATCTTTAAATCCCATAACCCTTACATTCGGCCCCAAGATCTTTCATGTTCCTTACTTGGCAAAAAATACATTAGGAATAACTGGTGTCAACAGAATTTTATAACAATATAACAAGAATAGCACACAATAAACACAGAAAACAATATTTTAGGGTGGGGCTTGAGCACAAGCTCCCCATCATTCCCCCCCCAAACAAATGGGGCCCCAAAATCTTGGAGTAAGGGGCAAAGTTCTCTTCTTCCATGGCTACTTGGAAAGGGTGGAGCTAGAGCAAGCAGAAGCCAAGCTAGAGTTCCTGTGGTGACTGGCAGCAGAAGCAGCAGCAGCAGAGGCAGCAGCAGTGGTAGCAGCCGAGGTGGAGGTGGAGGCACGAACCCTTTTTTTATGAGCCAGTCAGAATTTCTGCTAAGGACTCCTGCTGAGGACTGCCAGGGACAAGAACTGCTGGGAGCATGCTTCCTGGATGCCAGGCAGTTGCTGTGAGTGGGGAGAGGAGGACCTTTGCCTGAGGTAGCCTGTTCTGTTTTAAAGGCTTGAGAATGTGAGTGTTTACTACATTAACTACATGTGACAACTTCATAACTACTGTGATGGCTTTGACTTTCTAGTTTGGGGACTCAGTTATTTGGTATTTTAATAAATGTTCTAGCTTTTTCCCCTATATAGAGAGCCTGGTATGTTATGTGATTAATACCCACATCCTCATATTTATAATTGCCATAGTCATTGTGAATATTTCATTGTTGATACACTTGGTGATGAGGATGGGATGCTGAGATTTTGTTTGTTTGTGGCTTGGATGAGCCTTGAATTCCTTGGAGTAGAAATGGTGAAGGAGCTGACATGGACCAGATCCTGTGAACACCATTGTGGAGCATAACCTCCCCAGAGAGCTGGTCAGAGAACTGGGAGCTGTCTGCCATTGAATCCAGGTAGAATCTGGGACCATGGAAGGGGATCCAGGGAATCTGAGAACAGGCCCCAAGTCAAGATGAAGAAAAGACCTCTCCTTGGGTACTGAGTAATTATGGAATTATAATTTACTAGTGACCTAAGTGGTGGAGGGTTTTGTGTATGATACTTAGTAAGACTTTACTGAATAAGTGACTGATTGTACTTTGAGTACTTTGACTATTGTTACTGATTAGTGATTGATTGAGTTAATCAAGACTTTGCCCCCAAGAGTGGAAGACTTTGAGACTACTGATAAGTGACTAATTGAGCAAATCAAGACTTTGCCCCAAGAGTGGAAGACTTTGACTGTGTAGTTTGATACTACTGATAAGTGACTGATTGAATTAACTTAAGAGTGACTATTTTGTGACTGATTGAATTAACTTAAGAGTGACTATTTTACTTTGAGACTATGTTGTGAATATTATATTGTGATTTTCTGTGATAAGTTGAAATATGGTGAATGCTGTATTTTGAATTATGCTGTACCTTGTTTTTCCATGGATGTTTTGCTTCTGTTATGGAATAAATAGAGTGATCACTATACTCAGTAGTAATCAGAACCTTAAAAAAAAAGCTGTTCACAGTAGCAGTTCTGGAAAACTTCTGTGCATGGCATTACAACTACATATATATCTATATATACATATATCCATACATACATACATACATCTACATATGCACAAGAGATTTTGTAGAGGTAAAAGTAACAAGATCTAGTAAGATTTGTGTGTTAAGAGTGAGGAGTTGAGGATGACACCCATAGTTTTAATTTAGGTGACTGGGAGAAAGGTGGTGCTTTTGCTAGTGATATAGAAGTATGAAAGAGGGGTGGAAATAGGGAAGAAGATAACAAGTTCTGTTTTAAACATGTTGATTTTAAGATGCCTATGGGACATCCAGATAGAAATGTCTAGTAAGCAACTGGTGATGTGGGGCTGTTGCTCGGGAGAAAGACTAGGGCTGAATATATAGATCTGGAAATCATCTACATAATGATGATAATTAAACCCAAGCATGGCTGATGAAATTAAGTGAGAAAAGAGGGTCCAGTACAGAGCCTCAGCATATAGTCACAATTTGTATAAATGTAAATGAGCAAATCCAAAATGCTATTCTTAGCACTAATATTTGCTCCCACTTTGGTGGCTACTACTTTAATTAAGCATATTAGTCTATACCAACTGAAAACATCTGAACTATCATTCTTTCTTTGGCTATTAAATTGATTTCAATTGTAGGCATATGAGAATAATGCAAGAAAACTTTTTAGTTACATGTAATCATTGATATAGCACCATGTTATGATAGATAGAGCACTGGATTTGAAGTCAGAAAGACCTGAATTCATATCTCAACTTAGACTTACTGTTTGTGTGATCATGGACAAGTCTTTTAGCTTCTCTTTGCCCCAGTTTTCACATCTACAAAATAAGGAGGTTAGACTCAATAGCCTCTAAAGCTATAATTCTTTAACTCGATATCTTTAATTTGGGTGTGTCAATAACTCTGGACCTGATGACTTTTTGTACCAAACATAAGACACTAGAAAATATCCCTTTGACAATGGATTATGGCTACATCCCATTACTTTGAACTACAAGCAAGAAATCAACTGCTGAGATACTCTTGTCTTCAGACTTTTCTTGGGTCAAATATTAAAATAAATGGATTCTCAGCCTGGGTTTAGCCAAGCCTTTCATTTTTCAGGAAATATCTTTGGTGAGGAGAGAGTGAATACCTCAGCCCAGCACAGTTCTTTCTTTGTCATTGATCAGCAGTATCACCACTGGGATCTTCAGTATCAAAGAGGATTATGTGTCCACAGGTGGCAGCACCTGCAAAAGCCAATTAAAGGGCAAAATCCATGCCTGTGAGGGAATGAGCTAATTGCATAGCAACATTCCAGCAACATCTCACTTCCAGATACTTGTGCCCTTTAAGTAGATAATCATAGCCTGATTAGTAGCTTATAGCAAACTCCCCTTCGTTTGATAATTGAGAAAATAGCCTTAACATACTCTTTAGGGCCTCTCCACATACCTGTACCTTGCCTGTATTAATTCTACAGAATCAAGATGGCAATCTCTCAACAGAAAATGAGATCTGCTCAGGAGGAAAGTGGCTCAACTAGCATTTGACAATGGCCGTTTGCCACCTCTCAGCTCCAATTAGATCACATCTCCTCCCTGTCATCTTCACAGGGTCAGCTGGGACTTTGCAGTCCTAGAATTGGAATAATGCTGCTCATAAAAGTCTGCAATGATAATAATAGTCCCCCTGTAATGATAATAATAGCTTACATTTATATAAGGCTTAACAAATGTCTTTTCTACCCAGTGGCCCTATCAGGAAAAAACAGCAGGGCTCATTATCCCTCCATTACAATCCAGGGCTCAGAGAGGTTAGGTAATTTGTCCAAGGTCACACAACTCCTAAAGTGGTAGTGTTGGGACTCATTCCTAGATCTTCTCACTCAATATTCCTCTCTAACACAGAGTCACAGACTCTTGTTTTGTTTTGTTTTTAAAGGCAATCAGGATTAAGTGACTTGCCCAGGGTGACACAGCTAGTGTCTGAGGTCACATTTGAACTCAGGTCCTCCTGATTCCAGGGCTCTATCCACTGCATCACCTAGCTGCAAGATTCACAGACTCTTAAGGTCAGAAGAGACCTCCACAGTCACCTATCCCTATTGAATTTCATCTTCCTAGATTCAGTATGATACTCTTTTTCCTTAGACCTTTCTCATTAAGTTATTGCCCAGGGTGTTAGCACTGTGTTAGCCCTATCCCTCCCATTTTTAGGTAATGGACAGGTTTGGTAAGCATGGCAGCTATACCATCTATGCCTTTATCTATGTCATTTATAAAAATATTAAACAGCCTAAGTCCCTGGGGTACTCTCAGTAATAGAGAATCCCAGAATTTGAGAGCTATAAGGGACCTTGGTAGCCATTTAATCCAACTCCAACCCAAAGAGAATCCCAACTATAACATATAGGACAAATAATTGCCCAGTCAAAAACTTCTAAAGAGGGAGAGTAACCACCTCTCTGGACAGTCTATTCTACTTTTGGTTAGCTCTCATTGTAGGGAACTCTTTTTTCTGACATCAAGTGACCACCATCAACCTCAACTCAAGCAATGCTTGGGAAGAGCTCTAAGCCTAAACCCTAAACCCCCAAAATGGTTATGGAGATTAGAAACATACCTAGACTGGACAGCCCCATAGTAAAGGGAACTAACCTGTATCTTCCTTTGAAAATAAAGCAACATTTCTCCATGCATAAAATAGTTCTTTTCCAAGCCTAAAGAGAATTGAATCAGCAAATGCTGTTAGCTAAAATTTAAAACTAAAACTTCAAAATTATGCTGTTGGCCCAGCAGGAGGGTTTTTTTTATGGCACAAGGGAGAACTTTGAGTCTAAAATTTCAGATAAATAAATGCTTTACTCAGGAGATGTATATTTTTCCATAGACTTCTCCTCTTAATTCATTGACCCTCATGTAAAGATAGCCCACAGGGAAGAACCAGTCCCAAAATTTGGGCATTTTAATATTGGTTGGAAAAGGCCTACCATATGTGAAGCATAGCATCTTAGCCTATATCTGCTGGATTCTCAAAAGAAATATAATTTGGTGATCTAGCTCAAATGTACACACACACACACATATACACATATATGTATATGTATGTGTGTATACATATATACAAATAAGTTGAGATACATGAGTCTCCTGACTGTTAAACCCAACATTCTTTCCATTAAACCCTCTTTGGTTTGCATGAGGCCTACTGAAGTGTAGGGTAAGAGTAATCAGAAGACTTTTCTATACAGAATTTTAAAACCCTGAGTTTAAAGATATCTGCTAATTTTAAAAACTCTCTTTATTGAGCTGGTAATTTTTAATTAATTTTAAAACTTTTTTTGAAGTTGATTAAAGTTAGTCTGTTTTAAAGCATCAATTTTTTCCAACTTTATTTTCTATTCAATATTTTTTAATGAACTTTGTTGCATTGCAATTGATCTCTTCTCAGTACTTGGACAGTTTCCATGTGCCAGCTGCAGATGGACAGGTATTTTTTCAAATGATAAAACAGTCCTTAGAAACCCTCAGAAAACAAGTTGTTCTGGATAAGTTTTCTGAATTATAATGAGTTTGTTCCCCTTTTAACTTCGAATCATAATTTAAATTATTTGAGGCTGAAAATATTTTCAAACTGCTTTAGACACTGTCTTGCATTCTTAAACAGAGTGTAATGAATGTAGCTTAACTTTTCCTTCATAACTCAAGGTCACCATTATGAATACTAATCATTAAACTACATTGGAACACATTGTGTTGCTGTATAATCTCAGAGGTGATGAGGTGTGAGTTGGTAGGGGCAGGGAAGGAGGTGTGTTTTCCCCCACAGTAAATGACCATCCACCAATGTGCCTTTGAGATCCTAAAACTGCTTTTTCATCACTTTCCTGTCAGCTCGGTTGTCATCAATTTTTCTCCCTCTTGTCCCTGTTGTCACTACAATAGGTCATTTCTCCACTTATAATTTTCTGGTTTTAATCCTCTAAGGATTTAGAAACTAGTTAACTAAACATGTAAGAATTGTGTATAAAATAATGGTAAATCAAATCTGAGCAAAGATCACAAGGGCTTTCCTATGAGTAAAGTGCCTGACTTTTTTTTGCAAGAATTTTGTGAGATCTATTTTGGCTCTTCTAGGGTTTGAGGAGTTGGTTTGGGTTTTTTTGGGTTTTTTTTGCTTTTTGCTTTTTCCAGATTCTCAGCTGTGTTCCAGATAGATAAAATGTTACTTTTATTTTTAATTAACTTTGTTGTTTCGTAACACACTGTTATCCACATTTGGACATCTAACATGCCCATCTGCAGATGGACAGGTCCATTTTGAAGTGTGTCACACTTGAAAGAAGTGGGGTAGTGAGTTGACCTCAAATTCAGGATCTGGGTCTTCAAACATAGACTGGACAATTATTTGTCCAGTCCATTAGCATTTACCATTTTTTCTGTATGTAGAAGATGCCAGATTGAAAACTAGGCAAAGAAAGATGTCTCTGTACATATTAAAGGCAAGAGAAGGGATTGAACAACTTAAGACCCTTTTCTCTTACGTTTCTATAGCTAGAAGAATAGAAAAATGCATGTGAATGTGCCCCTTGGGGATAAATTAAAGTTGGAAGTGAGAACTCCAGCTTGAAATGTTTTAAGTTATGTGCATACTAATTTTGATTGGGCAACACATTATCTTGTCAGTGTCACTGAATCTGATTTTCAATTCTATAGCCCATAGTCACAAATCTCGACTGAAAAGATAATGTATTAATGCTTTCAAAATAGTAACAAGCTTATTCCGTTTAAAATCAAGTCACACATCCCTCACAAACCTTAAAAAGAATTTAAGATTCTCTTCTTTTCATCTCACTGTTTGTTCCTTATAGAATAGGAAGATTCCTTGTGAATAAATAAGAATGAAAATAGTTGGAATGGAGGAAGGATCACATAAAGTATGTAAATGTATTCTAAAGAGGAAAATGGCATTTATAGGAGGGGAAAAATCGGTAAAGAAACCTGAAGAATCTTCTGGAAGAACACTTGGAAAAGATGGATGAGTAATGCAGTCAATAAATCAGAAATGATTTGAAGTGGCAAGGAGTTTAAAGGGCTGATTTTATTATGGGGAATGCAAAATTAACATTTCCAACATAACAAAATAACATTCATTTTTATTGCTGGGACAATTTGGCAAATACCTCAAAGGGAAAGCTCACTTATTGCTTCCTTTCCCAGATATTATGGAGAATTAATTTGATCCATATTTTAATATGAAAGCAGGACCTTTGAATTCTTCTATTGCAAACGCAATAACATGCAGGTCAGGTATTGCTTTGAGGATTGTCATTTGAAAGATTTTCTCTTGCACTCTCCACAAACACCTCCACCCTAATCTATTCTATATACATAAATTCATCTTCCTATTACAAAGCTGTGATTAGGTCACTTCCCTCCCCCCAAATCTTAAGTGACTCACAGTTATGAGGATAATTGTGAATATATAGAAGTCCCAGATAAAGAAATTCCCTCTACCAATGCACTGTCTGCAACTTACAGTCTTAAGGACTTTCCTAGAACATTGAGAAGCTAAATATCTTGCCCAAGGTCTCACAGGGCAACTGGGTGGCTCAGTGAATAGAACACTGGGTTTGGAATCAAGAAAACTCATCTTCTTGAGTTCAAATCTGACCTCAGACACTTACTAGCGGTGTAACCCTAAGCAAGTCATTTCACCCTGTGTGCCTCAGTTTCCTCATCTGTAAAATGAATTGAAGAAGGAAATAGCAGACCACTCCAGTGTCTTTGCCAAGAAAACCCCAAATGGGGTCACCAAGAGTCAAACACTACTGAAAACAACTGAACAATAACAAGGCCATACAACCATTATGTTCCAGGACTTGAACCCAGATCCTGGATTTGAGGCCAGCTCACTACCCCATCCTGCCTCACTGTTACCTACTGAATTAAATTCACATTCTTCACCTGTAATTTAAGGTCCTCCATGTTCTGTCCTAACTAATCTTTCTAGATTGGTTTCCCATTACCCTTCTCCTCCCTCCCTTTTCCTTCCTCCTCCCCAACAAGTATCCAAGACCAACAAAAACCAGTGACTTTCTATCCTCAAACCTGGCCCATTCAAAAGGATGCTTTTGGAGCATGGCCCTGGACAATGCCCTCTACACTTCACAATTGACTGTTGGGATTCTTTAATGGGCCAAAGAAAACTACCTCCCATAATAGGCTTTTCTTCATCTCACCAACCAGATGCAATCTCCTGAGAATACTTTGTACCTCTCCAGGTTCTTGAAACCCCAATAGACACTTAGTGTCTCTTTTATGAAGCACAGAATGGAAGAAAGGAAGGAAAAAAGGAAGAGAGGAAGGGAGGGAGGAATGAAGGAAAAAAGAAGGAAGGGAGGGAGGGAGAAAGGGAGAGATTGGGGAAAATGGAAGGGAAGAGGGGAGAATGGAAGGGAGGAAGGGAGGAGGGAGGAAAGAAGATACCTGAATGTTGCATAGTGGCTAAGTCTAGAGAATTACAGATAACTGTTCTGGAATCTTTCCCCAAAAATGGAGTTTCCAGGGAAAATTCACCAATGAGAGAAGGTGCCTGCAAGAAGCAAGGAGGAAGAACTAAGGAAAACAGTCCAATTCAGTTGGAGAGAGGGGGACAGAAATCACTACAAATCAACTGTTTTGAATTAAACACAAATCTTGTTTTTGTTTTGCTTAAATGTTGGAAACCAAGGTGATAGTTGCATGATGCGAACATTAGATTGATTGATATGAGCCCTCAATTTCCTCATGTGTAAAATTAGAGTTTTGGACCAAATAACCTCTAATATATTTTCCAACTAAGATACTTGACAGAGATAGGGATCCAAATACAATTACACAAAATAGTCCCTGCCCTCAAAAAGCTTACATTCTAATGGGGGGAGACAGCACATAAAGGGGAGCTGAAAAGGCCCAGTGGGATAAGGGTACCCATACAGAGGCAAAGCAGTTAGAGAAAAGAAGACTAAAAAGTGAGCCAAAGCATGATGAAGCTAAAGTGTGGCTGGGCTCTTCCTGAAATGGCAGTCTCAAAGAGAGCGCGCCCAATTATGAGATCGGATCCTCAAGGATGAAAGTTTGTCCAGCTGGCAAGAAGGCAGAGGAGGAAGATGAGGAGTTGGGAAAGTGAGTCAAGCTCTATGTGAGTGGGGTATGAACCCAGATTTGCTGGCTCCGGAGCCAGGCTCCTTCCACCACAATATTTCCTCCTTTTTGGATAATATATAACACATTTAAGAAGATGTTCCCTTTGGATGAATTTCAGAGACACGACCCACATTTGACAACTTATTATCTAGCGAATAGAGCATTCAACATTGAAATCTAGATTCTCATCCTAGCTATGCAGTCAATTCACTGAGGACCCTTGAGCAAATTACTTACTCTCTCTGTGTTTCAATTTCCTGGCTGATTTTACCTTTAGAAAATTGTGTCAATGTATAATTCGATATTTTAAAACTGTGAAAATGGCTTCATTCTCTAGTGTTTTGGAAGAACTCTATATTTATAATCATGATGGCAAATGTAGCTATTGCACTAACCAACAGGAGCCTGACTTCTGACCCTGAAGAATTTGAGATACCCAGGGCAAGTGAAAGAATTTTAACCCTCAATCACTGAGTGGTTTAACACTTTTTTGTTAAATTCGAGGTCTTGCCAATGAATTGATGTTAAAATGTGGGAAGCTTGCTGAATAAAATCTTACTTCTATGTAAAATTCAGCCAGTGTTTATCAAACATTTCCCATGTAGCCAGCATGATAATGGCCATTGTGGTCCAGTGTCTGACTTGTAGAAAAATAATATAGAATAATAAGAATTAATAAATATTTCTTGACCAATTAACTAGGGGAAACAAAAAAATAAAAGAGATTCTCTACCCTAAGTAATCGATAGCCACTCTGTGGAGAGATGTAAAACAATATAAAATATAGCCTAACAATAGCCTAGCAGACACACTTGTGAGTTGTCTGAGATCTGTGTCAGAGTATGGCAGGACTCTGGGTCAGAAGTTATGGGGTAATACATCTCCAGCTAGAGAGGATCTCAGAAGTGACTGATGCCTCCTAACCATCAGTGAGAGTATCAGAGAACCAGATCCTCCCACACCTTTCTCCCAGAAGCATAGAAATATTCCTTTATGGACTGGAGTGTGATGGTAAATATATAATACCAACCTCTCCAAAAAAGCAAGATGCACTTTTAAGTTTAATCCATATTATTATCATTTTCTCCATCACTTTCTTAGGTCTAAACAATATATGAAGGCTTTAATTCACAGCATTTGTCCATTTCCAAAGTGCAAATGCTCACACTGAAAATTGATCATTCGGATCTCTTATGAGATAGTTTGAGCTGTCTCCAGTACACCTCTGTTTATGGATCTTAGGATTTTTCCATTGTAAAATGTGATTTGTTGTTTTTTGTTGGTATTGAGTTGAGTCTGACTCTTTGTGACCTCATTTGAGGGTTTTCTTGGCAAAGATACTGGAGTGGTTTGCCATTTCCCTCTCCAGCTCATTTTGCAGATAAGGAAACTGAGGCAAACAGAGTTAAGTACTTTGCCCAGGGTCACACAGCTAGTAAATGTCTGAGGCTGGATTTGAACTTAAGTCTTCCTGACTTCAGACTCAGTGCTCTGTCTACTATGGCACCTAAGTAGTGTTCTCTATTCAATAGAGTAATCTCCAATGAATCACATGGACTGTATCTGGGAAAGAGGATTTGTATTCATATAATAATAGGATCACTCCCCTTGTTCCAAACTGATTTCTTCACTGGAAAAGCTGCCAATGTAGATGACTTTGGCATTAGAGCCTTGGGTGTTAGCAAGAGAGAACATTACTAAAAGCACATGATTTAATTAGACTGGAAGTAGAGGGTGTGACTTCAGAACACAGATCTATAAGAACTTTTCTAGTTCTGCCTTCCACTTCCTTTCAAACTGGGATCAGGAAAGTAACCTTTCAATGTCATTCCTTCCTGTCTCTCCCCCTTGCTGGCTAATAATGAAGTAATCTGATCTTTCTTTTCCTTGCCAAAGGGCCATAAGACAGTCATAGTCCTAACTGGCTTGCTATTCTGAGATCTTCCTCTGTCAAAGGATGGAGCAGCATGGGAGTCCAAAAAGGCTCCGTTCCATACACCTCTCTCTCTCTCTCTCTCTCTCTCTCTCTCTCTCTCTCTGTTCCTTTTCCTCCATCTCTCTTACTCTCCCCCTCTCTCCTCCTTTCTTTCTTTTCCTCTCTCCCTTTCCCTCCCTCCTCTTTCTACTTTCCTCCCTCCCTCTTTCTCTTTCTCAATTACACTTTAGAAACTGCATAGTTCCTTACATGATCTTGAGCTGCTCCTTGAAATAAAACCTCATATTATTTAATAACAGCATTCTTCCAGTGACTGACTCACAGAACGCTGTAATCTCTGAAGAATTAAATTTGTGGATGACTCAGTGGACATAACCTAGAATTTCTTATTACATTCATTTTATCATACTGACCAATAAATTTCTAGTTTATTTATTAGAAATTCAGATGGGTGGGGAGGCTAGGTAGCACAGTGAATAGAGCACTGAACCTGGAGTCAGGAGGACCTGAGTTCAAATCTAGCCTCAGACACTTGACACTTACTTAGCCTTGAGACCTTGGGCAAGTCACTTAACCCCAATTGCCCTGCCTTTCTTTCTCTCTCCAAAAAGCAAAAAAGAAAATTTCCTCTTGTATAATGAAAATACAGCAGGCTACAGCTATCAAACACTCACATTTGAGTGTAAGTTTTGCCAATTTGTTTTTCTCTCAATATTTAGCTAAAATCAGAAGCAAAAGAATATATGGAAGTTTTGATGCATTGGTGGTAGGAAAGAAGTGACTTGGGCTTGGGACTTTCCTTAGTAGGGGCTTTGAGTCAACAAAATATAGTACACTGAAAAACTGAGTTCTGAGGTGTGCTGTTAAAGGTTTAATAATAGTCTCTCTGAAAAAATGTATACACAATATACTTTTAAGTTACTACATTTTATTTAAGTTATGCATTATTAACCTTTTTTCACCATCCTCTTAAGTCTAGACAACCAAAAATATAATAAATCAAGCCCTGATTTTTATCATTTGCTGCTCTCCAAGATATAAATACTCATGTTGGAAATTTACCAGTTGGCTCTTGTTAGGTGGTATAAGCTGACTCCAACTCACCTTCTATGAGTGAGAGTGTCAGAGACAAAATATTTTTACTTGGAAATTTTGTAAAGGACTTATCTTTTTAGTGTATATTGTTGATTTATGGTCATATAAAAATTTATTTCATTTTCACTCAAAGAAGTAAAGAAATAAAAAGACTTTTTACAGTCCATAGAAATCATAGAAATCTTCCTAATCCACCCATGTTTTTGATAATTGACACATATACCCATATATACATACATATATGTACATATACGTATGCAGTTATACACGTGTATACATACATATATACATACATATGCATATATACATAAACACATATATAAATATGCACATGCATATATATATATATATACATATCCACGTATATATGTCATTGTTGTTTTAATAGGCCTGTGATCCTATTGTAGGAAATTGCATATAATGAAACTCCCTCTATTAAATCAGAACCACAACTCTTCTGAAACTCAGAGTCTTATAGAGGAGAGAGGCCCAGAAAATTGAGAGACTAAGTGACCTGCCCAAAGAGCCACAACTATTACATGGCAGAGATGGGAACCTGGAACAGGAGGAATGAAATATATAATCAGAAATGGAAACAAGATGGTTATGTGACAAGAATAAGCTATAACAGGATAGCCTGGTATTCCCATGATATTAAAAGACCTAGCTGTAGCCCTCCAGCAGTTTTGGTAAATCCTTTATGAAAGATTTAAGAGAGGATATTGACAAGAGGTGAGAGAGGCAGCAGTAGTATAAGGGAGAGACAGCTGGTGTCTGAGTCAGGAAGACCCATGTTCAAACCCCACCAGAGTCATGTTAGGCTACGTGACCCTCAATAAATGACTTAACCTATTGCCACTCCAGGTAACTAAAACTATATAGTGGAGAAAAGGTGCAAATGGACATTGGTAATGGAAGTTCCTCACCTCTAAAGAAACCTATCCCAATGTCAAAAAAAAAAGATAGTCTCAGACCCAGTCCAAAAACCAAAAATGGACGAGTTATACTGAATGACATAGAAAGAAGGCTGAGTTCTGTATGAATAAAGGCAGTGTCCTCCCATCAGTGACATCATGAATCAAATAAAGAACAGAGAAAATAAATCATAGCACAAAAATGATTTATATATACTCCCAATGTCTTTGCACTACAATCCGCAGATTCCCTGACTTCTTTTAAGACTCAGCTTAAGTACCATCTCCAGAAGGAAGTCTTTTTCTTGTTCCCTCCAACTGCTAGTACCATCCCCTCTAATCTCCCCTTCCATCTTCCCAGCATTAATCTTACACATTCTGATTTATAGATGTCTTCCTATTAGAATGTAAGCTCCTTGAGGGAAAGGACTGTTTTTTAGTTTGTTGTTGTTGTGTCCCTAGTGCTTAGCACAGTGCCTGACATATGGTAAGCCATTAATGAATGCTTGTTATTGATTGGCTGGTTGATTGATGTACCTGCCACTTGAGGTCTGCATGTAAGGTCAATCCTGTCTATTGAACCCCCTTCAGAGAGGTAGGGAAGAAAAGGACAAATGAACAAGTGAAGCTTTATCTTTGATGAATTAGAATTCCTCTAAACTATAGTGTCAGTAGGCCTGATTTTTCCCAGTAATTTGTGTAGGGCTTTCATCAACGAAACATGTTACAAGAGAATGGGTCAAGCTGATGGATAATGTTACAACACTGAATTTGTGTTAAGACAGAAATAATTAATGTATGGAAAGGCAAAGAAAGTTACTGAAAATGTGTTAGGATCTCTAAAGGCTTCTTGGCAAAAAAGAGAAGGGAATTAATTGCTAGATTTGGACTGTTCTTTTAAAGGAAGACTGGGATAGACATTTCTTAGAAGTTTAATTAATTTTCAGCCAGAAGCCCTAGGGAATTTTGGGGCTTCAGTCTTAAATCACCCTGTCTATGAAACTACCCCAAGGCATGAACCCTTGAAGATCATTCAGGAGAACAACTCAAAAGCCTACTTGCAAAATTCCCTGTGTCAGGCTATATCAGTAGCAATCAATACAGAAGGCTTATTGCTTTATGATTTATTGGTAAGAAAGGAATGCAAATTGAAGCCCTGGAAAAACTGACAAAAAGACCCAGGGGAAGATGTGATCACCTTGCAGTAATTCAGATGTCCCTTTTTACCAGCATACTGTACATAAGCTCAAGCAATTCTTGGCATCTTAGACCTAAAGGGAGGTTCTAAAATAAACTGTTACTCTAATTGCCTAAGTTTAAGATGCAAGACTATTCAGTATTTAGTACCAATGTCTGTCTCGTGTGATTCAATTATCAATTCCTAACCTGTTCCACTTGCTCCAAGTATTAGCTGATATGGTCCTCCACAGCATCTTTTTTACCGGTTCCTCCATTACCACTCACCTAGACTATTACAATGGCCTCCACTTTGAAGTGTAGCACAGTGCCTGGCACATAGGAAGTGCTTAGTAAATAAATGCTGGTTGACTGACTTACTGATCTCCCTGCCTCAAGTGTCTCCCTTCACCAATCTATCTTCCACATGGCTACCAAAGGGTTTTCTGAAAGTGCCAGTCTGACCAAGCTACTTTCCTATGAAATAAATTCTAGTACCTTTCCTCTTACCTCAAGGATCAAATAAACTCTTCTGTTTGACTGTTAAATCTCCTCTCGACCTGGCTCCAACTTTCATTTCCAGCCTTATTTACATATTACTCCCTTCTACATTCACTACAATTCAGCCAAACTGATCTTCATACTGTTTCTCATTCGTGGCCCTCTGTTGTCCACCTCTGTGCTGCCTTTTATGCTGGCTTTCCATGCCAGGAATTCACTCCCTACTCACCTCCATCTCCCAGCATCCCTGGTTTACTAGCTTCTCCTGGTCCCCTTACTCCAACTTTCCCCCACACGCTCATCCAGTATCTATTTTATATCTGTAACTATTTTGTTTATTCCTATATATGGACACATTTTTCCCCTTGGCTAAGATCCTCAAGGGAAGAGACTGCTTATTTTAGTCTTTATATGTGCAGAGCCTAGCACAGTGCCTAGTATATGCTAAACACTTAAAAAATGCTTGTTGATTGACTCATTGATAGTGGATAGAACTCTCCACTCAGAGTTAAAAGATGTAGCTTTGAGCCCCACAGCATGTAAGTGAGGGGGCAGCTAGGTGGCACAGTAAATAGAGAGAGACCAGCCCTGGATTCAGAAGGACCTGGGTTCAAATCTGGCCTCAAACACTTAACACTTACTAGCCGCATGACCTTGGGCAAGTCACTTAACCCCAACTGCCCTGCCTTCTCTGCTCTAAAAAGACAAAAAAATAAAAGAATGTAACTGAGGACAAGTCACATATATTCTGACTCTCACATTTCTCATCTATAAAATAGGAATATAATACTTGTCCTATATATCTTTTTCAAGGAAAGTATTTTATAAAAAGCATATCTATATTCCCTAGCATGTGGTGGTTCAGGTCATTCAATCAACCACTCAACCAATGAGCCTTTATTAAGTATCTACAGTGTGCCAGGCAAAGCTAAGGATACAGAGACAAAAGTAAGACAAGCTCTTACCTTCAAGAAGCTGACATTCTACTACACTAATGCTGCTCATGCCTAGGACCAAAATATGATTTTTGCCACCAGACTAGCCGAGAGTTTCAATACTCATCTTCTGATGAGGCCTTGTAAGGGTTATGGGATTTAAAGATCTTCCATGCCCCATTGGACTTGCTGACGTAGCAGGAAGGGGCGGAGCAAGAGGAAGCGGAAGCCAAACTAGAGTTCCTGCAGTGGCTGGCGGTGGTGACGATGGCAGCAGCAGCAGCAGAGGCAGTGGCAGCGCAAAGCCCTTTTTGAGTTAGCCAGAATTTCTGCTAAGGACTCCTGCTGAGGACTGCCAGGGTCCGGAGCTGCTGGGAGCACGCTTCCCGGACGCTGGGTGGTTGCTGTGAGTGGGGAGAGGAGGACCTTTGCCTGAGGTAGCCTGTTCTGTTTTAAAGGCTTGAAAATGTGGGTGCTTTCTACTTTATCTACCTGTGCCAATGTCATAACTACTCTGATGGCTTTCACTTTCTGGTTTTGGGACTCAGTCTTTTGGTATCTTAATAAATTTTCTAGTTTATTCCCCCATATGGCAAGCATGATGTATTTTGTGATGGATAATTATATCAGCATATCTGTAATCTCCATAGGCATTGTGAATATGGCATTGCTGATACAGGCCTCTGTAAATTTTAGCAAGCAAACAATGAGTGTGCTAAACAAAGATTTCTCATTTGCCTTGTCTGTTCCCCATGAGCCTTCTATTTCTTGTTTTCAAGGTGAAGTTTAAAGTCATTGTTCCAGGATAAATTATTGAAGATCTCATCCTACCAGTTTCCATTTTCTTTGTCTATTTTAAAGGGAAAATAAATGTGGGAATCTATACCAAGAGCTGAGTCAGTCAACTACTTCTGCCAAAGCCAATGCTAATATTTGTGTCAGACTTATAACACACCCTCCTTTGTCAGTGTCCAGTAAATACTTTCTGGTTGAGTGGATGAATGAATCAATAAATGAACAAATAAATGAATGGACCTGACTATCTCTTTTTGACCTCTCTTTGATTGTCTCTTTCTTTGCCTTTTTTTTTGAGGGCAATTGGGGTTAAGTGACTTGCCCAAGGTCACACGGCTAGTTTTTGTGTTAAGTGTCTGAGGCTGGATTTGAACTCAGGGAATCCTGACTCCAGGGCCAGTGCTCTATTCACTTCACCACCTAGCCTCCCCTTGATTGTCTCTTTCAACTTATTTCTTTACTATGAACTTTGAAGTTGAAATTCAAAGCATCTTTTAAATATACCATGAAAAACATAGCATCTTTCCAAACCCATGAATATTTTTTCTGATCTGGGCCTGCTAACCCAGGCCTGAACTCCCAACAGCTGTCCAATCAGACCTAGAAGGGAACTTTGGCCAGCTCCAAGTCCTGAAGCTCAGATGAAGATTAGTATGGCCCCAAGGTGAGGAAAGCTCAGGGTCAAAGGCTACTGATTCAAGGAATCCCAGATATTTAATCCTGTATCTCTCTATAGTAGATCTCTAATATCTCAGCTGGACCTGGATCTAACTTAATTCCTTCTAAGATAAATTTACATGGGGGGAGCTTAGTGTTGTAGTAAAAGAGAGGAATGGGCCTGGCCTCAGGAAGAGCTGGGTTCAAATCCTGCCTCAGGCACTTATTTGTTGTATGACCCTGAGCAAATTATTTAACTTTCTCAGCCTCAGTTTCCTCAACTGTAAAATAAGAAGAGAAATAGAGTCTATCTTGAGGGACAGTAGTAAAGATCAAGTGAGATAAGAGATATAAAACAAGGTAGTTATTAATATTATCATGAATCCATTTCTGCTGGTCTAACTAATGCATCTGTATCTACATTTTTATCTCTCTCCCTTACTCACCCTGTCTCTTTTTCTCCTCCCACGCTCTCTTCTCCCTGAGGACATCAGCTCAACTCTGGCAGTTTTTGGCCATTGCTTCTTGGTAGCAAAAATACTTTTGCCTGTCTCCGCCCTGACTTTTTACATTCTCACCATGGATGGCAGCCATATTTCCAAGGAGAGGACAAAGTGAGACAGAACATTGGGAAAATTGGGATGATTAGATAAGCTCTTGTGCCAGTTAGCACATATAGAGGGTGTCTAATCACTTATCACCATCCCTGGGCCACCTGTAGGACACACATTCCTACATGGACAATATGGATTAGTGTGCATGCACTTTTGAGAGTAGTCCATTCAGATCAATATAAAAATCATTCTGCTACATGAGAGAAAATAAATACAACAACAAAAAAGAAACAGTTTCTGCCCTCCATGGCATTCTACTGGGGAGAAACTGCAGGGACACAGAAATCACTACAAACTCTAAACAAAGGAACTTCAGGGTGAGAAGGAAAGACAAGAAGAGGCCTTTTGTAGGAAGCAAGTATTTGAGCTGCTCCTTAATTTTTTTTTTTGTAATTGTCCATATTTGTGCCTCTAAATGTTCTGTAATTTGTGCCTTTTTTATAATGCTTTTTAACTTGATTCATTCAACTTCTTGGCAAAATATAGCCTTTTTCAAACAATCTTCATGAAGCTGGTTTTGCTGGGGTTTTTTTGCTTTTTGGAGGGAGAAGGCAGGGCAGTTGGGGTTAAGTGACGTGCCCAAGGTCATACAGCTAGTGTCTGAGGCCGGATTTAAACTCAAATCCTCCTGACTCCAGGGCCAGTGCTCTATTCACTGTGCCACCTAGCCACCCCATCTTCACAAACTTATTAAGCATCTATTGTTAGTCAACCACTCTCAAAGTGCCAGGATTAAAAAGACAGAAGAAAACATAATTAGTAAATAGCTGTCATGTAACCTAAAAGGGGGAAAACATGAGCATATATAGATATATACAAGACCTGGACAAATCAAATATAAGATTCATTGGAGGGAAAGTTATTAGTAGCTGGGGGAGACCAGAAAAGACCTCTCACAAAAATTGGCTTTGAGCTAAGTCTTTAAAGAAGTCAAGGATTCCAAGAGGCAGGGGTGAAGGAGGAAAGCCTTTCAGGCATGAGTCATTGCAAAACTCAAAGATGGGAGATGGACCATTGTGAGTGAGGAGCAGCACCGGTTGGACTGCAGTGGGAAGTACTATGTAAGTAGACTTGAAAGAAAAAAATGTGCTGTATTATGAAGAGTTTTAAATGACTGTAATAGGAAAGGGAATTTAAAGATCTTCCCTGACCCTTAATAGACCTAGGGGGGAGTTTGAAGACCTCCCCTGCTTTGAAAGTAAACTCTGCCCCCTAATAGGCTGAATATAGTCACATGGAGCCTATGGTGGAAGGAATTTTCTGAAGGGAAGCAGAGCCCACAGGAAGCTGGTCAGAGCTAGCTAGATGGTGGGAGAGAGGAGGTTGAGGCAAGGAAAGAGAGAGGTTTGTGAGTAAATATTGATCGTGTATTGGTTTGTGGGAAGGCTGAAGGATGGCATGGCTCTCAGTGTTATTTTGGCTTCTGAATATCTTTGGTACTATGATGGAATCGTCTTACTGGTTTGGGGATTTGGTTTTCTGGTGCATAATTAAATGCTTCAGTTCTATCCTCTATCTGGAGAGTTTGGTATATTTTGCAATTGAATGCCAGGTGAGACTTATAGTCATGGTGTTTATTATGATCGTGGGAGCTGTAATTTTTGCATTGGCGCTACATTTGATCACAAAGATGGGTTTGTGAAATATCAGACCTCTAGTTGGGGACAGAAGGAATTTAGAAGAAATGGCTATCCCAGGATGGGAGGATTTGCCTTATACCTCCCTAGCAAGGAAGTGGTCTAAAAGTACAGGGCACTGTGAAAACTAGGAACAGAGGCTACAGCAGGGAAAACCTAGAGATTTAGAAACATGTTTGCAAAGAATACCAATAAAACCTGGGAGAGAGCTGGAGGCAGTAAGTTGAAGAGGCTGGGTTTTGCTAACAGGCTACCATATTGGGTGTAAAAGTAGAGACAAGCTGTTACAAGAGTTGGCTAAGTGCCAGAATTCAAGATCTCTTTTAGAAGAGCAAGTTGAGTCTCATGTGGTAAAAGAGAGAACTGGAGAGTTTCAGTTGGAAGCAGAAGGGGCTGTTGTAAATTTGGCTCAGAAAAAGAAGAAAAAAGTAACAGGAGGAAAGTTCATATAGCAGCTTTGTCAGAGTCTGAACCTAGTTGCTATGACAATGACTGCCAGGAGAGTGATATGATGTTACTGAATGATACACTGTTTCATGGTGAAGCTTTTACAGGGACAGAAGCTCACCCCATACTAAGAAGAAGGCAGAAGAGTCAGGGAGAGCAAGCAGTATTCAAGGAGATACTTGAGGATTTCACCCAACAGGAGATTACTGATATTTTGAGCAGATTCACCCAAAGGATGGAAGAATCTGCTTTAGTTCTATCCTCTATCTGGAAAGTTTGGTATATTTTGCGATTGAATTCCATACAATACTTATAGTCAGGGTCTTTATCAAGGGTGCTGTAAATATTGAATTGGCACTACACTGACAAACACAGGCATTTATATGTTTTATCCTAGAGGTAATAGGGAGCCACAGGAATTGGAGTAATGAGAGTGTGACATGGTCAAACCTGTGCTTCAGGGAAACCACTTTGGTGGTTGTGTGAAGGGTGAATTGGAATAGGGAAAGACCTGAAACAACTATTTCCATAGTCTAGGTGAAAGGTGATGTGGGCCTCAACTAGAGTAGTGTCTATGTGAGTGGAAAGGAGAACTATGAAAGAGATATTGTGGAGATGGAAATGACAATTTGGCAACTGATTGGATTATATGGATTGAATGAGAGTAGTTATTGAGTTGGTGAGCTCGAGGGGATGGACAATAGGTGGTTCAGTCATATCCAACTCTTTGTGACCCCATTGGGGTGTTCTTGGCAAAGATACTGGAGTGGTTTGCCATTTCCTTCTCCAGGAAAGAAGACTCATCTTCCTGATTCCAAGCCTGACATTCTATCCACTGCATCAGCTAGCTGACCAAGGAAGGTAGTACTGTTAAGAGTAATGGAGAATTGGGGCAGCTAGGTGGCACAGTGAATACAGCACTGGCCCTGGAGTCAGGAGGACCTGAGTTCAAATTTGGCCTCAGACACTTAATACAAAAAAACTAGCCATGTAACCTTGGGCAAGTCACTTAACCCCAATTGCCCTATGTTCTCCCCTCCAAAAAGCAAAAATTAATTAATTAAATGGGGCAGCTAGGTGGCACAGTGAATAGAGCACCAGCCCTGGAGTCAGGAGGACCTGAGTTCAAATCCAGCCTCAGACACTTGACATGCTTACTAGCCATGTGACTTTGGGCAAGTCACTTAACACCAATTGCCCTCCAAAAAGAAAAAAAAAAGAGTAATGGAGAATTTTGGAAGAAAGTGTTTGGGGGATGGGTGGAAAGATAATGAATTCTCTTTTGGAAACCAAATATTGTGTTTTCAATGCCTTTGACATAGCCAGTTTAAGATGTTTAATAGGCAGTTGGTGATTCAAAAATGGAGTTCAGGAAAAAAGACTAAGGTTGGATAATTAGATCTGAATCATTTGTATAGAGGTAATAATTGAACCCATGGGAATTAATGAGGTCATCAAGTGAAACAAATATAGGGAGAAGAGAAAACTGAGCCCAGAACAGAGCCTTGGGGTTCTGCTCCCCAGAACAAGGGCATTTCACAGTCAGTGACTAGGACATGGATTATCATCCAGCAAAGAAGACTAGGAGGAAATGGTCAAAAAAGTAGGAGGAGTACCTAGAGAGAGAGAGAGAGCACTGTCACAAAATCTTAGGGTGGAGAGAGTGATCAGAAGGAGAGGATGGCAAACAGTATCAAATGCTGTAAAGAAGTCAAGAAGAATAAGGAGCGAAGATGGCAGAGTAGAAGCAGGACCTCCCCGCTGCTCCGGCTTCCACCTTCCCATGTAAAAAGGGGACTTTAAAAAAACTTTGGAGCTGCAGAACCCACAAAATGACACAAAGAAGCTAACCTCCTGCTAAGGACAGCACAGCAGGCCGGCAGGAATCGGCCAGCACAGTGCTCTGGGAGCCAAGCCAGCCCCATGCTGAGGCTTTAGCCCCAGGGTGGGCCTGACCAGGCGCAGGCCAGAGGGACTCCAGATCAGCAGCAGCTGTGGCCGTTTCCAGATTTATCAAAACATAGATGTGAAGAACAAAGTGAGAGGTCAGTGCAGTCTGGACTTTGGGACCCAGTAAGAGGGAATGCCTGGCTTTTGCCCCTGGGGCAAGAAGCTGCTGAGACACTGGCAAGCTTCAGCTCCTGGCCTGCAGAGCGTAGGGGGACCAAGCACCAGTCTGAAGGGTAATTGCTCTTGCTTTAACCCTCTTGGATCTGGATTGCAGTCTAGGGTGGAGGTCCTGGGTTGTGGGTACAGCTTGCCAGAGCATATGGAGACCTCATGCCATAATACCTCTGGCAGCTGAGAAAACCCCAGCATTTGGGATGAAAGCTCCCCTGTCTGGTGGCAGAGTCCTACTGTGGCAGAAAGGCCAGGGGTCAAGTGACTGAGGGGCGACATGACCAGGCAAAGGAAACAAAGCAGACAGAAATTTTCAACATTAGACTCCTATTTTGGGGACAAGAAGGAGCACAGCATGGAACAGGAGGAAGACAGTGAAGTCAGAACTCCTGCACCAAAAGCTTCAAAGGAAAATATGAGTTGGTTATAAGCCATAGAGGACCTTAAGAAGCAGATAAGAGAAGTGGAGGAAAAATTGGGAAGAGAAATAAGAACAATGCAAGAAAATTACAAAATGAGAGTTAACAGCCTGACTGAGGAAAATACCACCTTAAAAAATAGACTAACTCAAATGGAAAAAGAGTCTCAAAAAAGCAATGAGGAGAAGAATGCCTTAAAAAGCGAAATTTGCTAGATGGAAAAAGAATCTCAAAAGCTCAATGAGGAGAATCATTGCTTCAGAATTAGATTGGAGCAAATGGAAGCTAATGACTTTATGAGAAATCAAGATGCTGTTAAACAGATCCAAACAAATGAAAGAATAGAAGGCAATGTGAAATATCTCATGGGAAAAACCACTGACCCAGAAAATAGATCCAGGAGAGATCATTTAAAAATTATTGCACTACCTGAAAGCCAAAGTAAGAACCTAGAAATCATCCTCCAGGAAGTTCTCAAAGAAAACTGCCCTGATGTTTTAGAACCAGAGGTCAAAATAGAGGTTGAAAGAATCCACCAATCACCTCCTGAAAAAGATCCCAAAAAGAAAACTCCTAGGAATGTTATAGCCAGGTTCTGGAATTCCCAGATGCAGGAGAAAATATTACAAGCAGCCAGGAAGAAACAATTTGAATATTGTGGAAACACAATCAGCATAACCCAGGATCTGGCAGTTTCTACACTGAGGGATTGAAGGGCTTGGAATATGATATTCCGAAGGTCAAAGGAGCTGGGATTAAAGCCAAGAGTCGCCTACCCAGAAAAACTGAGTATCATGTTTCAGGGGAAAATATGGTCATTCAGTGGAATAGAGGACTTTCAAGGATTCTTGCTGAAAAAACCAGAGTTGAATAGAAAAGTTGACATTCAGATACAAGAAGCAAGAGATGCATGAGAAGGTAAACAGGGAAAAGAAATCATAAGGAACTTATCAAAGTTGAACTATTAACATTCCTACATGGAAAAACAATAATTGTAACTTATGAAACTTTTCTCAGTAGTTGAAGGGAATAGAAATATATATATATATATATATGAGAGTACATGGGCATATGAATACATATGTGAATGTGTGTATACATGTTTACAGGTATACATAGATAGAGGGCACAGGACCAATTTAACAGGAAGGGATGATACTTAAAAGATGAAATTAAGAGGTGAGAGAGGAATATAATGAGAGGACATAGGAAGAGACAGAATGGGGTAAACTATCTCATAGAGAAGAGGCAAGGGAAAATGGTTACAGTGGAGGGGAAGAATAGGAAGGCAAAAGGGAATGGGTTAACCTTATTCTCATTGAATTTGGCTTGAGGAGCGAATGAAATATACATTAAATAGGGTATCTCACCCTCCAGGAGAGTAGAGGGAGAGGATGAGAGGGGGGATGATGGAAGGGAGGGCAGGCTGGGGGGGAGGGACAGGAAAAAGTGACAGGATCAAAGTAGAGAATAGAACAAGTGGGAGGTGGGATAGGAGGGAGGGAAATATAGTCAGTCTTTTACAATATATCTACTATGTTACTGTTTTGCATTAGCCACACATGTACAATCTATACTGAACTGCTTATCTTCCCAGTAAGAGTGGGTGACAAGGGAAGAAGGGAATGAATCTGGAATTCAAAGTTTTAAAATCAAACATTTAAATATATATATGTATGTATATATGTATATATATATACTATTATTAATACTATTTTACATGTAATTGGGAAATAAGATATACAGGCACTGGGGCATAGAGATCCACTGGAAAAGTCAAAAGGGGTATGGGAGAAAATATGGGAGAGAGCAGATTGGAAGAGAGGATATCCTGTGGGACTGCTTTTTTGGGGCGGTGGGTAGGGGGGGAAAATGGGGAGAAAATTTGTAACACAAAATTTGGCAGAAATGAATGATGTAAATCAGAAGTTAATAAAACATTTGAAAAATAAAAATAAATAAAAATAAAAAAGAAGAATAAGGAGCCTTTATAAATATATATTGGAAGGAGAAATGAGTCTGGAGTGAAAAGACTTAGCCTTGAAGTCCAGGCCTGCCATTTGCTAGTCCTATGACTAAATCACTCATCCTCTCTGAGCTTAAATTGCCTCATCTGTGAAATGGGAACAATATACTTAATCCAATCTAAACCAACAAATATTTATTAAGTGTCTAAAACAAAATAAAAAGCAATTCCTGCCCTTAGGGAGCTTACATTCTACTAGGAAGCATGTAAACAGAGAAGTACATACATGATAATTTGAGGAGGGAGAAGGCCCTGATAACTATGGAGGAATGGGAAATGTTTCCAGTAGGATATGAAACTTGCGGTTGACCTTGAAGGTGATTGTAAGAAGCTAAATTAAGGAGAGAGTTCTGACTAAGCATGGGGAAAGCTTTTTCAAAGGTATAGAGGTGAGAGAGATGAGTTCAAGAAACAGCTAGAAGGTCAGTTTGAATGGAACATAGAGGGTGCAAAAAGAAGAATAGACCTAAATTGTGAAGGCTTCTGTAATGTTAATGGGAGTTAAAGATCTTCCCCCCCCTCCCGCCCCCCACAATTAATAGGCTTCACATGGAGCCCAACAAGAGAAACTCTATTAGAGGAGGCTTGTTTTTCAGGAAGGTCCACACCTTTTGTTAATGTGTAATTAGACAGTAGGTCACAAGGGTTGTGATGCCCTCTGGTTCTGAAGAAGAGTATATATACTCTGAGATGACGTTTTGCTTGGGGCTCACTCATTGGAAGAGTGTTTGTGTGATTGGGCCAGAAGAGACTCTGGGTAGCCTTTAAGGAGCACCTCCCCACCCCCGCCGACCAGCTTTGAAATCCCAGATGTTGGTCCTTCTCTCTCTGGTAACTATGTATGAATAGCTTTAGTCAGACAGCTAGAAGCCCTGTCTGTTGATTTGTGTTGTTTTCTCTGTCTCTATTTTTTCTGCTTATAATTTCTGTTTGTATTTTCTCTGAAATTCAAGCTGCTGAATTTTTCTCCCTGAACTAAGTGAATGATGTGTGTGTGTAATTAAAGTAAGATTATTAACCCATTTAAAGTTATTTTCCTTTAGAAAAGCAGATCAAAGAACCTGTACTAACAGCCATTCTGGGTATGCTAGGGTACTTGTTGTTACAGCTTCTAAATGCCATTCAAAGGAGTTTATCTTCTATTCCAAAAGTACTAGGTAGTTGTTGAAAATTCTTGGGGAGAGGAGTGACATGATTAAACTTGTGCTTTGAGAAGATTATTTTCACAACAGTGTGGAGGATGGATTTGAGATGGGAGAGGTGAAAACTGAGAGTCCAATGGAGAAGCTGTTTCAATAGCCCAGGAAGTATTTCAGAAACAAAGGGAATGACCATGTGAGTGAGAAAAGAAAACAGATGCAAGAGATACCATAGAAATAATATTAACAATATTTGGCAGCTGATTAAATCTATAGTCTGAGGGACAGAAAAGAACCAAGGAGGTATAAACTTGGTTGACTGAAAGAATGATGATGCCCTCAACAGAAATACCTCACAATGTTGATCTGAGGAAAATACTTTCTAGATACTATACCTCAAATCTAAGTCTTCCTTCCACCAACACAAATGCTAATCCTTCTACAACTTAAATTTTAAGAGTTATCATGACAAAACAAATTCATCAAAACAAATTGATCATAGGATAAACCTGGTGGTGAGTCCCTAGAGGATAGAGAAGTATTGGTGGACCCACATTTAAGGTCATTATAGCTTTATGGAAACTGCCCAAGCTTGTTCTCTACTGACATAGCTTTTCAAAGTTCAGAAAACTCCATGATGTTGCATTGGAGAAGAATAGAGTGATTTCTAGCAATGAGATGCAGAACATTCAAAATTGGGAATATTACAAAATGTCTATGGTTGCCATAATAATGAGATTGTCTAATGAGGAACATTGTACCTCTAGGTTGATGCTTAGTAAATTTCAGGCTGGGATTGAGTGATACCATTTACCCTGACAGCAGAGGCCTATTCTGGTCATTCATTTGCCAGGACTGCAAAAGGTCTAGCCCTTGGAAGAAGTTGGATGCATTATAGAAAATGATCCATTAGAGAAGGAGGCAAGATTCTTGATTGCACTTAACAGTTCAACACTCAGGCAGCAGCCAAAGGGCCTCACAGGTGACAGATTGATTCATGGACTTCACTTCCCAATCTGACAGCCAGGGCAGCACTTTCAAGTCTTGGTTTTACCCTGAGGAAAGCACTTCTTACCTACCTATTAATCACATTCAAGTATTACTACTAGAGTGAATATCTCCTGGATATTTAAAGACAGATTAAAAGAGACATACACACATAGGAAGTAATATTTGTTAGGCCCACGGTATTGTCAACAATGTTAGGAGAAGGGGTATCAACTTCCTTTCACCAGAACCATCACTGGAGTGGGTCAAATGGAGCTTAACTTCATTTGAAGAGCGGGAGAATTCCTCCTCCAACAATCTGAAGATTACTATCTCTGGCCCTTGTACTTCATGGTTCTCCTTTAACCAACCACCTATAACCTGATCCCCAGGGCTCAGGCACCATTTTGACCCTCTCCCAGGGCCAGGCTTCCCCCCTCAAACCCTGAAGTAGCACTGTTGGTAGGACCACCAGACATCTTTCTGTTCTCTTCATTCCTGCCACTATCACCACCACCATTGCCCATCCCTTCACTCCCTATTGGTTTATCCCCTGCTCTACCCTTAACTGTTTTTGCCCCAGGTAAAAGATGGGCAGTGGGGGCGGCTAGGTGGCACAGTGAATAGAGCACCAGCCCTGGATTCAGGAGAACCTGATTTCAAATCCAGCCTCAGACACTTGACACACTTACTAGTGTAACTTTAGGCAAGTCATTTAACCCCAATTGCCCTCCAAAAAGCAAAAAAAATAAAAGATGGGCAGTTACTGTCTTTCACAGCCAATGCTTACTGGGATCTTTTGCCATTGTCCAATAAAGTATTTGGGGTGGGTTGAATCTCATTTTAATGTCAAACATACTTGACTTAAGAAGCATTTAAATGTCATTTAAAGTCAAGCATACTTGACTTCCTCAAAGGATTGTATTATTTAATAAGTCATAGGCCTCACAAGTACATAGACTTTGGGGAATTTTTCTAGCTTTTCACATCTATAAATCTATCAAAAATAAGGCAAATTTAAAGAGAGAATTTTCCAGATTGATATTAGAGTAGATACATTGGTATTCATGCATTCCAGAATTATTTCTTGCCTGGATGGCAAAGCCAAATGCCAAGTCTAGAAATTCTGAATGCCTGAGGCAGGGGAGAGAAAGTGACAGATGGACAGATAACAAAGAATGGTAAGATCCATATGATATTGCTGATGAAAAAGGAAATACTCCTCCTTGGCCCCCGGCCAAGCTTTCATTTCCATTCATTTGCTTTCACTTAATTTTTTCAATTAACAAAAATCTATTTTCTCTCTCTCATCTCTCCCATTTCATGTCCATTTTTTTACAAGTTGAAAGAAATGATATGACCTACTAGCCAGATGTTCTAATCTAGTTACATTTTAAATAGTTTAGCAAAAAAATTTGACCTGCATGTTAGTTTCTCCATAGTATGTTCCTTAATTCTTCCTGGAGGCTGGAGATAAAAATCCTACTTCTTGGATTCAAGACTTCATCCTCAATCTCATGTTCCACAATTTTCACATTGAGGGTACTATCCTCTTTTTAACAGCCAAGACAGGTCAGGAATAAGAGGTTCCTCCTCAGTCTAGCTGCACAGTTCTTGGCTGCCTCCCTTCTCAGAGACTTAATTTTCACTTACAAGCAGCCCCCACCACCACCACCACCACCACCACCACCCAACACCAGTGAGCCTTTGCAGATATGGAGCACATTACCATATTGTCATACACTGAAAAGAGATAATCAAGCTTTCAGGTTTCTAATAATGGGGTAGGGGTACTGCCCCAGGATCTGCCCACATAGTCCTCCTTGGGGCAAGAATATTGCTGGCACAGAGCATCCTGTATGAGGGGCATTACTCCAGCCTTCATCTGGGAAAGAGGAAAAGTGATTAATCAGGGTGAGGGCAGGTCCAAGTGTCACCTCTTATAATTTAATCAAAGCCATTTGGCAAGACGCTGGCAGTACGTACTGGAACTCTTGGCAGTTAACTAATTCCTTCTTGCACTGGGGCAGATGAGGTCTCAAGGGTATTTTACAAGCTTCATTTAGTGTTCTGAGATATATTGTAGGACCGTAATTTTTCATGAGGCTGAAACACATTACAAATTAGGAACTACGCTGGAAATGGAACATAAAATCATTAGAGCAATGTATGACTTTGGGGGAAAAAAGATCAAACAATCATGAAGTCAGGAGATAACTGGTGTGTGGGTGCTCCATTAACATCTTCACAATGCTGAGAGCGTGTGAAGAAGGCCCACTGATCTCCCTAGCAGATTTATGAGAGGGCATGGATAAAAAAACGGAAGCATAAGTGGGTTTCAATCTTTATTTTTCTTAAGGTTTGCCCGCATTAATTAGATAAAAAATCCATTGATATTCTAGAATATTGATGTCCTATGTTCTGCTCTACACACTCTTTCATCTCATTTCACTAATGCTAAAGTAGCAAAAGGAAGGTCTCTTGGCTCAGCATTTTTTTTCAATTAACAATTATTTATTTTCACTTTACAGCACCCCACATTGCTTTTTCCCACTGGAAAAAAAAGAAAGAAAATGAAAAATAGAACCCCTGTAACAATATGTGTGTATGTATATATATATATATATATATATATATATATATATATATATATATAT
>NW_027187378.1:9869858-9921474 GCF_028583685.1 Petaurus breviceps papuanus
TATATATATATATATATATATATATATATATATATATATATATATATTCAAATAAAACTAATCCCCACATTGGCCACATTCAAAAATGCATGTCTTATTCTGCAAATTGAGTCCATCTTCTCTCTGTTAGGAGGAAAAATAATTAACTGGGGGGGGGGGGGGAACTTTACAGAAATTTCTTTAATAAAATTCTCATTTCCAAGATATATAAAGAACTAATTTAAATTCATAAGAATAAGAGTCATTTTCTAATTAATAAATGGTCAGAGGAAATGAATAGTCAGTTCTCAAGGGAAGAAATCCAAATTATCAATAGCTATATAAAAATGCTCTAAATCATTAATAATTTTAAAAATTCAAACTAAAGTAATTTTGAGATTCCACTTAAAATCCCCACTTAAAACCTAGCTTTTCCCAATGTCTCTATTTCCTATTTAACCTACGTATAACTTGTTTATAATTATTTGTTTGCTTGTTGTACCCCCCCCCCAGCTCCTTAGACTGTGAGTTTCTTGAGGGCAGAAGCTATATTTTGCCCCTTTTTTTATATCCCCAGTGTTTTGCACAATTCATGGCACCTAGTAAGTATTTAATAAATATTTATTGACTGACTGACACCTCATACCTATCAGATTGCCAAAGTTGACCCAAAAAAGGGAGGGAGGGGAAAATGACAAATGTTGGAGGGGCTACAAGGAAACTGGCATTTTTAGAATGCTACCTACCTGTGGGCTTTAGCTGTCAGTACCCAGAACCACATCTTGAAGATAATGATAGCAATAGCTCATATTTATCCAGCATGTTAAAAGCCTTGCTAGAAAAATAGCTTTTACTTGTCCCTCCAAATTGAAAGCAAACAAGGCAGACAAAAGCATTTTTGGATTGAACTGGTTTGTATTTTGTACCTCTCCCCCTACTTCTTGGCCAGTGGCTGCCTGAAAGAAACCCCTTTCCCCTGGGAGTGCAAGTCAACCTTAAAGTCAACCTTATTGGAGCATTGTCCTGGGAAGGTCCATGGTTAGGTCAAGAAGGAAAGAGGTTGGTGAGACTGAAAAATGTAAAGCCTCAGAGCATAAGCAATTTTAGTGGCAGTGACAGGGTGTGTGTGTGTGTGTGTGTGTGGGTGTGTGTGTGTGGGTGTGTGTGTGTGTGTGTGTGTGTGTGTGTGTGCACTCATGAATATGTTCAGGGAAAAGAGGATAAAAGCATTTTCCCCCCTGGGCCTCATAGCGTAGAGATGGACCCCTGAGTTGTTGGGTTTGGGGTTTTTTGCTTTTTTTTTTTTGGAGGGGGAAGGGCAGGGCAATTGGGGTTAAGTAACTTGCCCGAGGTCACACGGCTAGTTTCTGTGTTGTGTCTGAAGCCAAATTTGAACTCAGGTCCTCCTGACTCCAGGACCAGTGCTCCACTCACTGCACCACCTAGCCACCCTGAGGACCCCTGAGTTTTATGTCAGTATGTTATAAGACCTTCCAAGCTGAATTTTGTACATATTATATAAATGTAATTAAATACACATAAATATGCATGCATATATATATCACATCAAGGTAATCCTTTTATACCTTCCTAATTGTTTCACCATCCCACTTCCCACAGAGGCTTTTCCAAAAGCTCCCCATTCCCCATTTGCTCTCAGTGGAGAAGCTTACCTCATATGTCACTGAAAAAAAATTGAGAGCATTCTTAGAAGGCTCTCCTTTTCCCCTGTTCCTCGTCTCACGTTACTCATATGCCTTCTGCAACTATCTCCTCCTTCACCCCTATTTTACATTAAGAGGTGGCCTGTCTCCTTGTCACAACAAACCTTTCTGCTACTACTCTGGTGTAGACCTTCATCACCTCACACTTGAACCATTGCAATAGTCAGCCATTTGACCTCTCTATCACAAATCTCTCCTCAAATCCAGTCCAACCTGCACTCAGCTTTCAACCTGATCTTTTTAAATCACAGGTCTGACCCTGTCACCCCCCAGTCAATGAACTCCAGCGACTCCCTCATACTTACAGGATCAAATATCAAATCCTCTGTTCAGCTTTTAAAGACCTTAAAACCTGGCCCTTGCCAGTTTTTTAACACCTTCCTTTCCTCTAAGTAATATGCCATGCAGTTACACCCACCCCCTTGCTATAATTCCTCCTAACTCCAAGGGTTTTCACTGCCTGTCCCCCATGCTACCCATAGTTCCTTCAAGTCTCAGCTAGAATTTCACCTTCTGCAAGAATTTTTCCTTATCCCTTCTAATCTTAGTGACTTCTCTCTGAGACTACTCTTGATTTAAACTGTCTATAGACTGTTTGTATATTTTGCTTACAAAATTGTTTACATATTGTCTCCCCTATCAGACTGTGAGCTCCTTGACAGCAAGAACTATACCTTTTCCTTTCTTCATATCCTCAAGCCTCCAAATAGTGCTTGGCACTTATACAGATGCTAGTTGACTGACTGACTGACTGACTAAATATGTACACAGTCTCCCCTATTAAAATGTAAACTCCTTGAGAGCAGAGAGTATTACATTTTTATCTATGTATTACCAGCATTTAGTGTAGGGCCTAACACCATAGTAGGCACTTAATAAATGCTTTTTGATTGACTGGTCAATATATGCCCCAGTGACTGGGTCTTCCAAAGACCAATCTGACTAAGTTTAGAAAGGCTTCAATGATCCAGACTTTAATCATCTAGTATCACCTCCATGCCATGATAAAACATAGGAGTCCAACTTTAATATGTCATGAATACCAAGGAGCACATACATTATGAGTGGAGTCGTTAGGTGGCACAGTGGCTAAAATGCTGGGCCTGGGGTCAGGAAGATTCATCTTCTTGAATTCAAATCTGGCCTCAAACACTTACTAGCTATGTGACTCTGGGCAAGTCACTTCATCCTGCTTGCCTCAGTTTCTTCACCTGTAAAATGAGCTAGAGGAGGAAATGGAAAACCATTCCAGAATCTCTGGACATGACTAAAAAAACAACTAAATAGCAACAAAATGTCATGAGCATGGGTCAAATTGATTTTAAAGTTTTGGGGAATTACAAAATTAAACTTTATGTGTGCTCATATAGCATGATCCTCTGCTCTCACCTTTAAGTAAGAAATTATTGGAATTGGGTGAAAATTTTAGGACATCCCAGTTACCTTAGGTGCAGTCCTAGGGGGAAGCAAGGGATGTAAACCTGATTGAGAAATAACTACCCAGCAGAAACTGGGCATAGATCAATATCTTACACCGTTTACAAAAATAAAGTCTAAATGGGTTCATGATTTAGATATAAAGGTTGATACAGTAAGCAATCTGGGAGAGCAAGGAATAGTTTACCTGTCAGATTTATGGAAAAGGGAAGAATTAATGACCAAATAAGAAGTAGAGAACATTACAAAATGCAAAATGGATAATTTTGATTACATTAAATTGAAAAGTTTTGGTACAAGCAAAGTCAATGGGACCAAGATTAGGAGGGAAGCAGAAAATTGGGAGAGAATTTTTACAACCAGTGTCTCTGATAAAGGCCTCATTTCTAAAACATATAGAGAACTGAGTCAAACTCATAAGAATATAAGTCATTCCCCCATAAATAGTCAAAGGATATGAACAGGCAATTTTCAGAGAAAGAAATTAAATATATCTATAAGCATATGAAAAATGCTCTAAATCACTATTCATCAGAGAAATGCAAATCAAAACAACTCTTATGTACCACCCACTGGTCAGATTGGCTAAAGTGACAAAAAAAGGAAGATGATAAATACTGGAGAAGATGTGGAAAAATTGGAACACTAATGCATTGTTGGTGGAGTTGTGAACTGATCCAAACATTCTGGAGAACAATTTGGAACTATGCTCAAAGGGCTGCAAAAAATGTTCATACCCTTTAACCTAGCAATACCACTTCTAGGGCTGTATCCCAAAGAGATGATACAAGTGGGAGGAGGACCCATATGTACAAAAATATTTATAGCAGCTCTTTTTGTGGTGGCAAAGAATTTCAAGGGGATGCCCATCAATAAGGAATGGCTAAACAAGTTGTGTATATGAATGCAATGGAATACTATTGTGCTATAAGAAATGAGGAGCTGGGGGCGGCCAGGTAGCACAGCGAGTAAGAGCACTGGCTCCAGTGTTGAGATGACCTGGGGATCGAATCCCAGGCTCAGACACTTAGCACCCACCCAGAAACACCTGGCCGTGTAACCTTGAGCAAGTTACTTAACCCCAATTGCTTAGGGGCGGCCAGGTGGCTCAGCGAGTAGGAGTACCGGCTCCAGTGTTGGGACGACCTGGAGATCGAATCCCGGGCTCAGACACTTAGCACCCACCCAGAAACACCTGGCCGTGTAACCTTGAGCAAGTTACTTAACCCCAATTGCTTAGGGGTAGCCAGGTGGCTCCATGAGTAAGAGCACCAGCCCCAGTGTCGGGATGACTTGGATCAAATCTGGGCTCAGATACTTAGCATCACACCCAGAAATAACTGGCCGTGTAACCTTGAGCAAGTTACTTAACCCTGATTGCTTTAAAAAAAAAAAAAAGAAATGAGGAGCAGGCAGACTTCAGAAAATCCTGGAGATACTTATATAAACTGATACTGAGTGAGGGGAGCAGAACCAGGAGAACATTGTACACAACTACAGACACATCATATCTGACTGACTTTGATAGATCGGGCTGCCCTCAGTAATGCTAGCTTATAAGACAACTCCAAAGGACTCATGATGGAAAGGACTATCCACATTCAGAGAAAGAACTACAGAGTCCGAATGCAGATTGAAGCAAAACTACTTACTCTCTCTCTCTTTTTGTTTTGTTTTGTTTCTTCTTTCGCATTCATTCCATTGGTTATAATTCTTCTTTACAATCTGACTAATGTTTAATGTATATGTAGAACCTATATTGCATGCTGCCATTGGAGGGGGGGGGAAGGAGGGAAAGAAAATTTGGAACTCAAAAATTTGTGGAACTGAATGTTATAATCTAATAGTAAATAAATGTTTAAAAAATAAAGTTGATGATGAGCCCTAAAAAAAAGAAGTAACTACCTTTCCACTCACAAGTTTCCTCTAAAGATCTTTGAAGAACTACTGAAATAATGTTCCAGAACCATGAGTTTGGGATCGAATAAACCATACCATGAATTTAGAGTCTATTCCACCATAAAAAACCATTTACTTAATGTTGTAATTGTTCCATGTGACCATTCAGCAAAAAAAGAGAGAAGAGAATCACATTCAACCACTTTTGTCCAAAATGACTTTTTTTAAGAAATAGACTATTCATAATCTATAAGTCACACAAAAAAGCACATCAGCAGTGACTAGAATGTTTTTCTTTTTTCTAGAAGAAACTTTTTCTTTCTTGAGTCTTCCTGTGACATGTGTTGCTGCACATTAATTTTGAACAGCTAATTCGCTTTAAAAAAAAAAAAGCCTTACTGATGCCTTTTTTTTTAATATCACAGTCATTTCTGGAAATACCAACCCCTAGCCTTCCAAACTGAACTCCCCCTGGTAACAAAGAAAAATAGCCAATACAGTAACCACATCTAACAATGTAAGATATTCTGCCCTAGTCAACTGGCCCCCTCTTGCTAAGGGCTGAAAGAAACCCAATTGAGTAGTTAAGCCTGTGCCTATATTTAATGTGAGATCTTCCATTCCTCATTCAACTAAAAATTAACACAAAAAGACCATAATCACAGGTAAATGAAAAGATTTCCTTCCAAAGGATGATCTGGCCCATTCGGATTTGGGTCTGGAGAAGGACAAAGGTAGAATGTTACTGATGGAAAGTGCCCTGGGTTTATAGACAAAGAATCTGACTGAGATACTTGCTACCCATGTGACCTTGGGAAAGGAAAGGGGAGGAGGAAATATTTACTAAGTACCTACTATTTGCCAGGTACTGTGCACTAAGAACTTTTTATAAATATTATCTCATTTTATCCTCACAACAACTCTGTGAGGTAGGTATTATAATGATACTCATTTTACATTTGAGGAAACTCAGACAGAATGGTAAGTGACTTGTCCAGAGTCATATAGTGAGGAATTATCTGAGATTGGATTTGAACTGTATCCATTGGGCTACCTAGCTGCCTAAGTTGTCCTATCTGGGCCTAAGTTCTCTCATCCATTGGTTGAGGAAGCTGGACTTGGTCACCTCTGAGATACCTTCCAACTGACTCATCCCTATCTCCATCTTTTATATTCCAGATTCAATTCCCATGTTAAAGTAATTTTTTCAGATAGAATGGGACCTGACAGAGGAAGGGTTTTGTTTTTTTTTTTGGGAGGGGGGAGCTGTTGTTGTTTTATTCGTTTGTTTTTTATGGAAAACAAGAGATCCTTCCGTGAGCAAAGGCTTTGGTCTTTAACCAGAGATAAATTTTCAAACCACAAAGAACTTCCATTCAAACTGATCCCTCTCACCAGCCCTGTGAACCCCTGACACTTAGCCTATAGCTACCAAGCCCTCTGTAAAAGACTGTATCAGAAACTCTCATAACTCCATCTTCTCCCCCCTTTTTCTCTCAGGGCCGTGGGGGCAAAGGCAGCATCTATGTGTGGGCTTCTGGGGATGGAGGCAGCTATGATGATTGCAACTGTGATGGGTATGCCTCGAGCATGTGGACCATCTCCATTAACTCAGCCATCAACGATGGCCGGACGGCTCTGTATGATGAAAGCTGCTCTTCTACCCTAGCATCTACATTCAGCAATGGGAGAAAGAGAAATCCCGAAGCCGGTGTGGTGAGTGCAGAGTGTATGTTGCAAAAAGAACCTCCCCTGGTCTGAGACTCAGGAGGCCCTGGGCCTAATTCTGCAATTGCCATGGATTCCATTGTGTTAGCATTTACCCTCCCTGAGTCTCAGTCTCCCCATCAATAAAATGGGAATTGACAGATAGACTTACACAAAGATGTAGTATTTATATAAGTGTTTATTATATACTAGTCACTGTGTTAAGTGCAGAGGATATAAGATTAGAGTCAAGATAGCTCCTGAACTCCAGGAACTGGCATTCTTTTTTCAAATATTTATCTATATTTTTATCATTTTATATGTTATTTTGATGTTATAACATGATGTTATACTATATAATACTATGTTAAATTATTTATTATATTTATGTGTTTAATAATATTTATATTATTAAAATATAATTTATTTATTTTTGAATTTTATTTTTTTCCATTAACAAAAGTCTATATTCTCACCCTCTCACCTTTCCCCCAACTGGAAAAGAAAGAAAAATGAAATCTTTGGAACAAATATATGTAGTTAAGCAAAACAAATTCCTACATTGGCCAGATCCAAAAAATATATGTCTCAGTCTGCACCCTGAATCCATCACCCCCCTGCCAGAAGGCAAGTAGTATGCTTTATTCTTTAGCCTCTGGAATTGTGGTTGGTCAATGAAGACATTTATATTCTGAGGGAAGATCACACAGAAAGGTTAAGTCCTAAGTGGCATGTTCAGAAATTTCCTAGAAGCCTGGAGTCAGGCAAAAGAGGCCAAAGTTGGCCTAGCAAAGCCCAAATTGGTTCTAGAGGAAGAGTCTCCCATGGGATTGGGAAGGAATGGAAATGATGACCTGAGTGGAGTCTAGGTGCATGGCTAAAAATGTCTAGGAATAGTCCTTTCTATCGATATAGTTAAAATTCAAAGACATATGTGAAAGCTCTTTGAAAGAAAGGTGTTACAATTTCTTTTCTGTGCATCTCCCCCCGCTTGACACTCTTCTTGAAAGTGAATTGTTTTCCTTAAAGAATGAACAGATGCTTTGAGGAGAACACTGTGCCTTTTTCTAGCTCCTCTTGGTACCCTACTAGCAAAGTGGAAACTTGAGGTTTGCATCTTGGGCAAAAAGCAAATGCTTCCACCAGACATGACCCATCATGTGTCAGAAATGTTAACAATACAACTGCCTTTTGTTCGGAAACTCTAGGTTTTTAATCTCTGCCCCAATGACAGATTTGTAAGAATAACTCATCTTCATTACATCATACACCAACTACTCTGAGCCAGTCATAAGGTTAGGACATTTATTGCCAGTTTCCCTCTGGTTTTACACACACCCCCACTTATTAGAGACAGAGAATCTTGTCTGAGGATCCTTAGCGAGAGATGAAGTAGAGAGACATTTCCATTGTTTATGAATAAGTTCAGCAGATACGTATCTTCTCAGCCAAACCAGGATGTTCCAGTTGACCAGAGAAGTCAGCTGAGTCTCAGAGAGGTTAAGGGTCACACATCTAGCAAGTGTCTGAGGGAAGATTTGAACCAAGGTCTTCCTTCCTCCATGCCTAGTACTGCATCCTCAATACAAAGCTGCCTTTCTTGAAGCAGATGAAGGTACTTAGACAAGGTAATACAGGTAGCAACAATGGAGTCAAAACCAGACCTTAAGTTTTCTGGATGCCAATATAGTTCTCTTTCCATGTCTCTATTCAGAATTATTGCTTTTCATTTTGATTCAATGATTTCCTAACATTCTTTTATTCAAAAAAAATACAGTTATATGTATTGAATCTACCCATGTAGCAATGTTTCTATTTCCTCAAGCAAATTACATAGTGGGTTGTAGGGTTTGGGAGGAAAGTAGGGGGTTCCTTGAAAAGGAGTACATTTACCAGTATTCAGTGAGTGGAATGCTGTTTTTTCATAGAAGATAAATCTCTAGGAGAAAGGCTTGTCTGGCTTGTCTCCAGATACATAAAACACTGAGGTAGATGGGTCAAAGTCACTACAGGAATCTCAGATTTCAGATTTAGAGGGTGGAGGGGGAGCTTTTTGAGATTGTGCTCTAACGCTGATGTTATTGCAAAAAAGGGAACAGCTTTCACATCCAAGAGATCAATGCAGTAGCTGTATCTCAGGATCAGGGGCTCATTTTACTGCAAAGTGCTGATCCTGCTTTCCTGGCATAGCTTTTGTTGGCTAGGAGTATAATTGAGATATTACAGATTTAGCATTGCAGCTTTATTATGGAGTCTGATTGGAAGCAAAGATTAATGGAAGAGGAACAAGCTCTCGATCATTTGCTAACCAGCAGGTGTGGCAAAATAAAAGAAAATAAAGGATTTTGAATCATCTCTGTTACCTCTCTATACTAGGATTTTGTCTTTTTCCAGGCTGGATTTAGAAATATAAATGTGTATGCCCCAGAGACTTGTTAGAAAGATAAAATAAACTTGGAGTCAGAAAATGAAGGCTTTAGCATTGTCCCCGAAACAGTGTGACCTTGGGGGAAGCTGCTTCAACTTTTTGTCCTCTCAGTTTCCTCATCTGTAAAATGGACATAATAATTGGTTTACAGCTGTTGAGAAGAAAAGGATATAAAACTCGATAGAAATATAAGCTATTATTATTTTGTGCTTGTACCTTTTCATAGTCATGCTTGTCAACTTAGAAGTAGGCATTTATATTTTGAGTGCTGTTGGGTAAAAAAGAAAAAAAAATGAAAAATTGAAGCCTTTGTCCCCACAGGTTTCTAATTTCTACATCTTTGAAACTATGCTGTTCTCTATAGGCATTTCGCAAATCCATTAACTCATTCTTGAGATGAGGGCAATGCAACTTCAGAAACAAAATTACTGTTTAAGTGGGGCAGTGGAGGCAGGGGGAGTGCCTCTGTCCCCTTTAAACACTATTTGCCAAATGTTACCTTCATCATTATTTTCACTTAGATTTTTGGGGCATGGGGAAGGTGGGGAGGAAGCAAGGAGTGGATATGAAAGTCTCTCAAATTTTCTAATTTTTCTAATAATTCTAATAAATCATGTCTAATGGTTCTTTCATGGATAATTTCACATTATGTGAAAGGTTCCTTATTTCTTTCAAATTCCACCCTCAGACCAAAATGAACCTCTCTAGACATTTCCTATTTCCCAGTTACTTCATTGAACAAGTTGCTTTCCCTGAGACTCTTCAATCAGAGGTTTCTTGAGTCCCCAGATGACCTTTTCCCTCAGAACATGAGGGCTACTTGAATCATCTACAGAGTATCAGAAAAGATAGGATATGCCTGAAACTTTATAGCCTTAATTAAAATAAGATCTTTCAAACTGGGAAGAGGGGTGGGGTTCAGCTCTCTGTATGAAAATTCTTTGAAACTCAGCTTATTACACCAAGATGAATTACCTAGAATGACCCACTTAGTCAGTTGAGTTGATGCAAAACAACTGGGGAGAAACCAGATTTACTTCTGGATTTCTTGTGGACAGTTGATTTAAAGAGGCAGTATAACTGGTAAAGTGCTGGACAGAAAGTCAGAAAGACCTTTATTCAAAGCCTAACACTGACATATATTAGCTATGTGGCCCTAAGCAAGTCACTCTACCTCCAGGCCTTAGTTCTCCATCTATAAAATGGGGATTAAAATCCTTATAGCACCTACCCCACAAAGCAGGTTTAAACGAAATCATCTCTGTAAAGTGCTTCATGAATCTTAAAACACTACACAAATGGCATTTTATTACCTGATTTTAATGCCCCATCAAACTAAATACCCTTGAAACTGGGAATATTTCATTTTCTATTATTGGAAATGCAAACCTTTCTTTCAGGGCAGGAAAGGAAATATTGACCTAGTGGAAAAGATGTTAAATTATTCCCAGATAGCACCCCACACACACACACTTCTCTGTTGTGCTCAGCTTTCAGGCAGTCACTTTGGTTTGTCTTTATCTGTTTTATTCATGCTTTCCCCCTTCCCTCCTAGGCGACCACGGATTTATACGGCAACTGTACTTTGCGGCATTCGGGAACATCGGCCGCTGCCCCTGAGGCTGCTGGAGTGTTTGCCTTGGCGCTGGAGGCTAAGTATGTAAACAGCAGATGTGCCCAGTGTCAATTCTACAGAGCTGTTTCAAACACATCTGCCTGCCTGTTTATGGAGCTGTTCTTTAGGACTGAGGTGGCAAACAAGTCTGAGAGCTTATAGCTTATAAGCTCATAGCTTATAGCAGGTCCCAAGAATGGGTGATCAGCTTTTTGTGTTTGGGGATGCCTTTTGGGTAGCCCTAAAAGACACACGTGATTCATAGGGACCATATGTTGTGTCCTCTCCTGAGCATGTGAGGCTCATTCTCTCCTCCAAGCCTTTGTTGAGGTCATTCTCCTTACCCAGAATGCCCTCTCCTTACCCCTCTAGCTTACTCCCTCTCCTTACCCCTCTTCCTCTAGCCCAAATTCTAGCTCTCCCATCAACTTGAACTCAAATTAATCTCTTAGATGCAACAGAGAAGGAAGGAACAACACGAAGACCTGGAATTGGAAAGAATTAAGTTCAATTCTGTTCAAATCTAATACTTAGCTGGGTAACAATGAACAAATCATGTAACATCTCTGATTCTGTTCCTCATATGAAAATGAAGAAAATTATATTAGTTAAGGCTGCTAAGAAGCTCAAATGAGAGATCATGTATGTAAGCCACTTTGTGAATCTCAAAGTGATATGTAGGAGGGAATATAGAAAGTTCTATGAAACTAAGAAAAGGGTGGGAATGAAATCTAGATATGGTGGATCCCTTGTTTAAGGAGCAACCTGCCCCTTTGCCATTGTACAAGGGAAGTCAAATAGCCTTGTACAAATCCCAGAAAAAGCAGAGCAGAGAGGAAGTGAAGGATAGTAGTAAGACTGGAAAGGTAAGTGAAAGCCAGAGTGGGGTAGGCTTTACATAGCAGGCTGAACATCTGACATTTTACCCTAGAGGTCATATGGAACCACTGAAAAATTTAAAGTAGTAGAATAACCTGATCTGGTCTGTGTTTTAGAAATTTTAATACTGTATCTGTTCAAAAGTTATATTAGAGTGATAACATAGTATTACAGATTTAGAGTGTGAAGGGATCTCATAGACCATTTAAATCATCCAGTCAACCTGAGTCCCAGATTGGTTGGGACTTGCCCAAGGTCACTGAAATAGTGACAGAGGCAGCATTTGAATGCAGATCCTCTAAGACTAGAGGCAGTGAGACCAATTAAAACTATTAGAGATGACTCTCTGCTAAAGAGAAGGGGAGGGACACAGGGAGAAATTTGGATGATATAAAAGGATAAGACAATGATAAGACACAAATATATGTATATATCTGCATATGTATATGTGTGTATATATATACATACATATGTTGTATTTCACATATACATATATGTATACTGTGTATATACATGTGTTATGTAGAGGCTACTGTAATAGTCGAGGCAAGAGATTATAGCCTGAATGAGAGTATGGGCATAGAGCAGGGGAGAGATATTATAAATATGGTAAAAGTAAGTGTAGCTGGGATTCAGATAACCCAAACATCATGCTAGTTTCATAAGATGGAAGGATTTTGATCTGGAAGGAATCTTAGAGAACATCTTTTCTAGCCTAACTCTTTCATTTTATAAATAAGGAAACTGAGTCCCATAGAGCTGCAGGTCATGCAGGTAGGTGGTGGCAGAGCCAAGAAGAGAAAAACCAAGGCCCTTGCATTCCAGGACAATGGTCTTCCTCTTAAGTTCTCCCTCCCACCTCCTCCCCATCTCCTCAGTGGCAACATTTGAGCTAACCATGCTGGCGCCCTCATGGAACTTAAAAAGAGATACAACATGTGCATAGGGGCCTGGAATACAAAATCATACATGGTAATGAATGAAAGAGGCAAAGTACTACTTGAGGATCAAAGCTAGAAAGGTGACGATTAGCTGGGAGACCAGGGAAGGCTCACTGCAAGAGGTGACATTTGAGCTGAGTGTTACACAAAGGGAAAGAATTCAAGAGGAAGAGGATATAGTGCCAGTTCTTCTGAAGTGCTTTTTTTTTGTTCTGTTTTTGTTTTTGCTCTTTGGAGGGCAACTGGGGTTAAGTGACTTGCCCAAGGTCACACGGCTAGTTTTTGTGTTAAGTGTCTGAGGCCGAATTTGATCTCAGATCCTCCTGACTCCAGGGCTAGTGCTTTATTCACTGTGCCTGCTAGCCACCTTCTGAAGTACTTTTTGGGTGGCCACAGTGTGGCATGAAATTTCTGTCTAGAATAGGGCATAAAAGGAAGGTAATGGCATCCTTCAGAACTCAGCTCAAATCTCATCTTCTGCAAGAATCCTTTCCTGTTAATGGAAATGGTTTGGGGTGGGGGGTGGGTAGGGAAGAGGAAGGGCTATATTTAGAAATGAAAGTGATGTAAAACCGAATTATATAATAAAAAAGAAAAGGGGAAAAAAGCCTTTCGTGGCTTCCTCTCCTCCTCCCATTGCTGGTTCCTTCTTCCTGAGATTACCTCCCATTTATATGGATATGGATATGTCTTATATGTACATAGATTTTTGCATGTGGTCTTTCTCATTAGAATGTAAGATCCTGAGTTTGGGAACCATGATTTTGCCTCTTCTTATATCCTCAGGGCTTATTACAGTGCCTGGAACATACTAAACACTTAATAAGTGCTCATTGACTAACTGCACTGGTGCAGGGGTGAGGAACCTGCAGCCTCAAGGTCACATGTGACCCTCTAGGTCCTCAAGTGTGGCCCTTTGACTGAATCCAGACTTCACAGAACAAATCTTCTTAATAAAAGGATTTATCCTGTAAAACTTGGATTCGATCAAAAGGTAACACCCAAGGACCTAGAAGGTCACATATGACCTCAAGGCTTCAGGTTCCCCACCCCTGGACTAGTGGATTCCCCCTCACTGGAGGCCTTCTTGGGGATATTGCAGAGATTTGACTAGACGGCCTCTAGGGCCCCATTTAGCTTGGACAATATGTGGTTTCTGTTCATTCATTTATTTCTACCATCTGTATCATAATTGACTTATGGCAGTCAGCCACAAAAGATGGGTCAGCTGTCCTACATGTGGACTGCAAATTCAGACTGGGATTATTGCAAAGTATAACTTTCCACATTCCAGAACTATCCCCAATTAAACTATCTTTGGCATTTGGAAAAGTGGTAGGCACACTGCGGTCTGCTTGACTTAAAAAGGCATATTTTCAGGGGGCTGAAAATGATCCAGTCTGTTGGAAACTGTTTTCTTCTAGTTGAATATAATTTCTTCATAAAAAGAATAAGTGTGAGGATTAAAGATTTCATGTGAATTCCAGGCCTCATCAGGTAGAAGGAAGTTGGTCTGATAGGCTATTTCTATGACTTCAATAGTTAACACTCTCTCAAATGCTTCAGGATCTCCAGCTGAAGCCAAGAATAATCAGGCTGCTCTTAAATGTTTTTTTCTGCCTTGATGGTCAGGAGTCAGTTTTTAATTGGGCTCCAGGGGAATTCTATGGCATAGCTTCCATTATTATTATGTAGAAAGAATTAGAAGAGAGAGAACTTCTCAAACTGTGGGAAGTGGGGGCAGGGGAGGGATCTCTACATAGGCATAGATTGTGTCAAATTTTCTGTATTTTGTACTTATTAATTCAAAGCCAAGAAAAAAATTATAAGCTTGGGGGAAACTTTGTAGCCACTGCCCAAGATATCTGCCATCCTTTGTACCACCCAAGGGCTTAGGGCTCCCTCTGATGACTCTGGTGGCTCCTCCTCCTAGCAAATCATATGAACAGAGAATCTAGAGCTAGAAGATGCCTTAGAGGTCATTTAATCAAGCCATTTTTAACCTAGGGTTCACAGGATTCCTGGCGCCTTCCCTCTGTTGTTTATCTCAATTTGTCATGTGTGTGTGTGTGTGTGTGTGTATTTATATTTGGAAGGAACCATCATTGGTCATTAGCTTGAATGGGGGGAAAATGCATCTTTATTTTCACTAACCTAAACTGAAATTTAGCAATTCCTTCCATTACAAGTATGGGCAATAAAAATTATTCCGAGCAGGGGACTCAAGGCTTGGCCAGATTGCCAAAGAGACCTATGACACAAAATAAGGTGAAGAATCCCTAATCCTAATTCAAGGGTCTCATTGCACATAACTAATCCATTCAAACAAGCATTTTTAAGCACCAACTATGGATGAATCTCTAGAAAGACAAAGGCAAAAAGAAAAACAGTCCTACCCTCAAGGAGCTTCCATTCCACCTGGGGGGATACAGCATGTCAACAGATAAGCACACACATTATAACTTATGACAGAGAGATAAAGCATCTACTAAGTGAATCAGGAACAACTTCCCATGGGAGATGGCACCAGAAATGGGTCTTGAAGAGAATCTGAGACAGAAGTAGAGGCCTAGGAAACAAACTTTATGAAGACTGGGTCCCAAGTTTGGGGAGCAACAAATAGGTCAATTTATCTCAAGTACAAAATGAGTGAAAGGATGTCACATGTGGCATCATCCTCTCCCTCTCCCCATTCAATAAGCACCAGTGGTTCAGTATTCCTTTTAGGACCAAATATAAAATTCCCTCTTTGACATTCAGAGCCCTTCACAACAGCAATTTCCTACCTTTCCAGTCTTCTTACACCCTTCTACCCCCACTCCAAGTACTCCTCCCACAAACCACTCAAACTCCATGCTCTAGGCATTTTTCCTGGGTTTTTGTCCGTACCTGGAACTGTCTCCTTCCTCATCTCCACCTCCTGACTTCCCTGACTTCCTTTAAGTTTCAGCGAAAATCTCATCTTCTACAAGAAACCTTTCCTGATTCCCCTTGATTCTGGTACTTTTCCTCTATTGTTTAATGTCAATTTATCGTGTGTCTGTCTGTCTGTCTGTATTTATGTTTGAAAAGAACCATCATGGTCATCAAAGTCAAGCTCTTTATTTTACATTTAAGGAAACAGCACAAACGAGTCTTACTGAATTTCTTTGGCTCTAGAGACCTCTTCAAACCAACCAAGTGCAGTTTATTCCTGGACTTTTGCCTGAATTCCCTGAAAAAACTGTGCTCTCCTTCCAGTTCCAGCCTGATTCTCCTTCAGGCCAGGATCCTTAACAGTACATCTTTTGGTGTCCCCAAATGCTCCCAAATTAAAACTTTCTTTAAATTTTTTCAATTGTGTCAACTTAAACCAACATTTATGAAGTATCTGTTTGTACAGAGCCCTGTGGTAGGTTCTGAGAAGATGGAACATTGAGCTAAAACATAGCCCTTGCCCTCATGGACCTTAGAATCTAATAGGGGGATATGACACATACACAAATGATTATATTTCTATGTTTTGTGAATCTATAATTTCATCAATGTGGGTACCATTTCCACCAGGGCTGAGAGCCAACTACACCACAACATATACAAAATGCATAAGAGAGAAGAAAAAAAAAAGGGCTATATAAGGTCCCTGGAGGTACAATCATTACTGACTGTGGCAATCAGAGAAGACTTCATTGAGCAGATGGCATTTGCATTGAGTTCTAAAGGATCAGTAAGAATTAAACAGGCTTAGAGGAAAGCATTTGAGGCATATGGAACAGAAAGTACAGGTCATGGATGGCAAGTAGTTCAGTTTGGCAAGGATAATATGGGAATTTGCCTTGCTAGACTATACATGCTTGTTGCAAAGATTTTTATTGGAGCTTCATTCGTTCATTGTTCAATGGGGTGAAGGAAAGTGGAAGGTAGAAAAAAATAAGTGCTTGTAAAAATTTAAAAACAAACAGTAGTCCGAATTGGTGAGAGCATAGAATGTCTTCAAGGATATAGTATCAAAGAAAGGTAGACAGGTATGGTAATGCCAGATTATGCAGATTATTTTAATGCCAGACTAAGGAGTCTGAAATTAACTTGGTAAGCAATAAAGAGTTATTGAAAAGTTTTGATTACAGGAGTAATATGACATGAGGAAGAAGAGTCTGATAACACTATGGAAAATGAATTTCTGGGGAGAGCGGAGGTGGGAAGAAATGTTAGTAGAGTATTAGATAGTCTGTGCAGGAGATTAGAAAGGAGGGAATAAATGGTAAAATATATCAAGGAGTTAGAATTGACAGGATATAGTAAGTGCTTTGGGAAGAAGAAGGAAGTATCAAAGAGAATCAATCAATTAATTAACAAGTATTTATTAAATGGTTATGAATATTCCAGGAACTATGCTAAGATGGCTAGGTACAACAAAGGAAAAAAGTGAAAAATCTCCATTCTCAAAGGAGGTTAGATTTTAATGGGAGAATACCAAGATTTCAAATATGGAAGAGAAAGTAAATGGTTGAACCATTTACAAAAGAAGCAAAGTCAGAAAAAGAATTGGATTTCAGGGGAAAAACAATAGTTGTAGTGTTTACCAAATTCAGATTCACATTTCAAAAACATATTTAATTTTTTGGTTATTACAAGGAAGTTCCAGTCAAAGTACTTTTTTTGCCAGAGAGAATTTTTAAATGCAAAATTTTATTCTAGTTTATATAAGTTCGATGCATGTCAATTCTAGGTAGCCATCATTCATTTGGGAGGGTGCTAGATGTGGCATAACAAATTAATCAATCAAGCCTTGATTGAGTGCCCACATATCAGCCCTGCCCTGTGCTAGTCTTTGAGGATATAGGTAAAAAGAATGATCTCAAGAGTCTGCATGCTAATGGGACAAGTTAATATAAAAATGAATTCAGGATTTATGTCAAATTGATAAATACATTCATATATATATATATATATATATATATATATATATATATATATACACACACCCACACAAAAAACAAGACAATTTGAGAGAGAGGGTACTAGCAGGTGGAGGTAAGGCTTCATGGAGCAACATATTAAAAGAAGAGAGGGATTCTGCAAGGAGATAAGGATGGGGTATATTCCATGCATGGTGGACATACAGTGCAAAGTCAGGAGATGGAGTTTCATGAGTGAAAAACAGAGAGGAGGCTGGTTTAGCTGCATCACGGTGTGGGAAGGGGAGTAAGGTCTAATGAAACTAGAAAAAGAGGTCAGGTTCATATTTATGTAGGGCTTTAAAAGTTAAGCCATTGGAGCTGGTAGAGTAGGAGAGTCACATGGTCAGATCTTAAAGAAAATTACTTTGATAGAAGTGTGGAGGATGGGCTGGAGTGAGGAGAGACTTGGGGCAGGGAAACCTGCCACAGAAGACCTCGGTTCAAAAACTGCCTCTCACACTTTGTACCTTTATGTCCACGTACCTAAGTACTGAGTACTTAGTACCTATTCACTGAGATACTGTCTAAGATTTATTTTTTAAGGTATGGATAAGTTGTAAACTGCTTTGAAATGCCACATCAGGATGCACATAAATGCCTTACACTAATTTCTCAAAGATTCACATGTCCCTGGCCTTTCAAATAATCATTACCGTTTTCATAGAATTTTCTTAAAAGCCAAAGTTTTTAAATTTTGAGTATTTTAAATTTAGATAAATGAATCAAGGTAACATTTTGGCTGTGGTTCAGAACTCCAGACCAATGCATTTTGAGTATGTTTTAATTTAATACCTTCTTTAAAAATTTTTATTTATTGTTAACATTCTTTTCCTTTTAAATTTTGAGTTTCAAATTCTCTCACTCTCTCCTCCACCCACTGAGAAAGCAAACAATATGATATCAAGTATACCTGTGAAATAAGGTAAAACGTTCCCCTATTACTTGGAATTTTTAAAAAGCAAGAACAATAAAGTGAGAAAATTATACTTCAATTTTCATTGAGTTCATCAATTGTTTCTTTGAAAGTTGATAGCATGTTTTCATTATGACTCCTTTGGAATTATCTTGGATCATTGCATTGAACAAAGCAGCTAAGTCTTTCACAATTGATCATGACTACTTGAATCAGGTCTTACTATGTTTTGTTTTGTTTTTCTGAAACTACCTTGTCATTTCCCATAGAACAATAGCACTCCATTATAATCATATGCCACAACTTTTTCAGCCATTCCTCAATTGATGAGAATCCTCTCAATTTCCAATGCTATGCCACCACAAGAAGAGCTGCCATAAATATATTTTTTTTATGTATGGGTTCTTTTCCTTTTTCTTTGATCTCTTAAGGCTATAAACCTATTAGTGGCATTACTGGGTCAAAAGGTATGCACAGTTTTATAGTCCTTTGGGCATAGTTCCAAATTGTTCTCCAGAATCATTTGACAATTTCACTATTCCACCAACAATTCATTAGTATACCTATTTTTCCTTCATCTTCTCTAGCATTTGTCTTTTTTTTTTAGATTTTTATTTTTGCTTTTTGGAGTGGGGAAGATAAGGCAATTGGGGTTAAGTGACTTGCCCAAGGTCATACGGTTAGTTTTGTGTTAATTGTCTGAGGTCAGATTTGAACTCAGGTCCTCCTGAATCCAGGGCTGGTGCTCTATTCACTGTGCTACCTAGCCAGTCTCAGATACTTAACACCCACACACACACACAAAAATAACTGGCCATGTAACCTTGGCCAAGTTACTTAACCCCAATTGCTTTAAAAAAAAATTGTACTTCTTTTTCCATTTAACCTATTCTACTTTTTAAATTTCTCTGATTCTTTTACCATTAGGTCAATTCTGTTTTTTAAGGTGTTTTTTCTTCAGCATTTTTTGTGCTTTTTTTTACCAAGCTGTTAATTCTATTTTCATAATTTTCTTGCATAGCATTCATTTCTTTAACCAATTTTTCTCTACCACTCTTCTTTTTTTCTTTAATCCAAGAATTCTTGTTGGGCTTGGGTGCAATTAACATTTTTCTTTGAGGCTTTTAGGTAGCTGTTTTCACATCATTGTCTTCTTTTGAGTTTATGTCTTGGTCTTCTTTGGTTTTTTGCTCATTTTCCCATCTTATTTCTTGACTTTCAACTTTATGTTCAAGTTGGACTCTGATCACTTGGGGGGTAGAGAAGCACTGTCCCAAGCTTCAGGTTTATTTTCCTGCTGCTATTTTCAAAGCTAGCTCTGGGGGTCTACAAGTTTTTGGTGCTTCCAATGAGGTGTGATCCTAGGAAAAGTATAGTCACTGCCCCCTGGTCTGTATTCTGTCTTTATCGAGGAAGGGCCCCTGCTCCCCTGTAGCCACAAGCACTAGCACTCTCTTTGCCTTGGAGCTGTGACCAAGGTCCTCAGTCCCTTGTAATCAACCACCAGCCCTCCTCTCTGCCTTCGAAATGCGACCCCAAAACTGCATAGGGGCAATAGAGTTGCCAGTCAGTGCCAGTTGTACCCAGTGCCCACTGACCAGTTGTCCAACCTCCTAACTATCTTTGGGCTGAAAGCACCCAAAGGTGTTGCTGCTATGGCCATTGTTGCTGCCACCTTGTGTGTGGGCTCCGGAATAGGCTTCTACCCCAAGTGTCACAAACTCTCCTGACAAACTCCTAAGTTTTCTTAGGTCAGTAAAATGTCTTATCCTGACCTTTTGTTGGCTCTGATGACCCAAAATTTTATTTGAGGCATTATTTTAAAGTTGTTTGGAAGGAAATGTTGAAAAAGTCCAGCAGGGTAACCTCTAATCTGCCATATGGGCCAATTTAATACCTTATAATCCTATGCTCAATTACCAGGATTGTTTGACTTCTGCCTGCTCTCAAAGAGAACTCTTAAAGCCAATGACATTTTCAGAAATAGAAAATGCTGAAAGTTAGATTTTCAAGAATGACGTGATTTTGTCATCTGCTTGCCCTGTTTTTATCATGACATGACCTTGGAGGAACGGAGTATCTGGAGTTCCAAACCTGACACATATTCTCTATCCTTCTTCGTTAGCCGGGAACTGACATGGAGAGACATGCAGCACCTGACCGTGCTCACATCCAAAAGGAACCAGCTTCACGACGAGGTCCATCAGTGGCGGAGGAATGGGGTTGGCCTGGAGTTCAACCACTTGTTTGGCTATGGGGTCCTCGATGCAGGAGCAATGGTGAAGATGGCTAAAGACTGGAAGACAGTCCCCGAGAGATTCCACTGTGTCGGAGGTTCAGTACAAGAGCCTGAGTAAGTGAGAGTGAATGTTTGTTCACTTCCATCAATGGTAGTGAGACCCTAGAATCCAAGACACTTACTAGCTGTATGACCCTAGGCAAGTCACTTAACCTTTCTCAGCCTCAGTTTCCTTATCTGTAAAAGGGGATAATAATATCACCTACCTACCAGAGTTGTGGTCAGAATCAAAAAAATCATTTGCAAACCTTAAAGCAATATATAAATGTCTATTTACTTATTGTTATTATTATTGTAAGCTGGAAAGTATACAAAGGAAGGAGACTCAGATGGTGACAGGTCTCCAGATCGGACCGTGTAAGGATCAAGTAAAGGAACTGGAAAAGAAAAGACTTAATTTAAGAAAGATATGGTATCTGTTTTCAAGTATTTAAAAGACTATCTCGGGGCAGTGAGTAGAGTGCCGGCCCTGGAGTCAGGAGGACCCGAGTTCATATCTGGCCTCAGACACTTAACACACACACACACACACACACACACACACACACACACACACACACACACACACACAAACCTAGCTGTGTGACCTTGGACAAGTTACTTAACCCCAATTGCCCTCCAAAAAGCAAAAAATAAAATAAAATATAAGACTGTCTCTTAGAAGAGAGATCAGGGCAGGTAGGTGGCACAATGAATAGAGTACTGGCCCTCAAGTCAGGAGGACCAGAATTCAAATCCAGCCTCAGACACTTAACACTTACCAGCTGTGTAACCTTGAACAAGTCACTTAACCCCAATTGCTGCCTGTCCCCCTCCAAAAAGAAAAAAAAGAAGAAGAAAAGAGATCAGACTTGCTCTATTTGGCCTCAGAAGGCAACACTAGGAGAAATGGGGGGGGGGGTAAAGAAAAAATTATCTATGTTCTGTTGGATTTTTATTTATTTTGTTAAATATTTCCCAACCTGTCTTTGGTATCCTCTCACCTCCCATTTCAGACCCCTTCTTTGCCAGGTTTCCTCTTACTCTCAATGGTTATCAATCAATCACCTAGCATTTATTAAGCACCTACTATGTACCTAGAACTGTACTAAGCCCTGGGGATACAAAAAATGGGGAGAGGGAATCAGTCTCTGCCCTTAAGGGACATAGTCTAATGGGGGAGAATACATGCAAATAACTGTGCACAAACAAGACACATACAGGATGACACATTGGAAATAATATACAAAGGGAAAGAAGTAGCAGTACAGTTAATACAGCAGTGAGTGTGGAGTCAGGAAAACCTGAGTTCAAATCTGGCCTCAGACACTTACTAGCTGTGTGACCATGGACAAGTCACTTAACTTCTGTTTACTTCAACTTCCTCATCTATAAAATGGCAATCATACAGCATCTATTTCTCAGGGTTGTTGTAAGGATCAAATGAGATCATATTTGTAAAGCACTTGGTGCAGTGGGTGTCTGATACATGGTAGGTGCTTAATAAATGCTTATTCCCTTCTTTTTCATTCTACTGGGGCATGCAAGGGGTGCACAGATAAGTAAATGCAAGTTAATTTCCGTTTCGGAGGTAGCGGGTTAAAGACCTCCCTTGAGATCGTTAAAGTAAGGGCGGGGCAAGCATCCATTTCAGATATATCATGTTGTTGTTGTCGTCTGTCCCTTGTTCTAGAAGAGGACCAATGACATCCAGAGGCTGATGTCTTGACTTGCAAGTGATCATTAAAGACTTAAAGGGATCAAGAAAAGAGCCATGTAGGGAGTAGCCACCCCAGACCCTCATTAGAACCGTAAACATTCAGGGAAGAAGAAGTGTGCAGTGGATAGACCTGAGTTCCTGTCCTCCCTCAGACATTTACTTGCCATAGGACCCTGGGCAAGTCACTTAACTTCCCTCAGCCTTAGTTTACTCGTCTGTAAAATGGGAATCATAATAGCACCTCCTCCCCTCCCCCCACAGAGTCATTGTGAGGATTAAGCAAGATAATATTTGTAAAGCACTTTGCAAACCGTCAAGTGCTACATTTATACTAGCAATTATCATTTATTACAATTATCAAATACAAAGGAGGAAACAAAGAAGTCAAGTAACCCGCCTACAGTCAAACGAGTCAGAGCAATCTGATTTTGTCAGCCTAGGGACAGATCTTTGTATCACCCTGAAGGGAGATAATAACGGTGTTAGCTAACATCCACATAGCCCTTCAAGGCTTCCCAAGCCCTTTACAAATATTATCTCATTTTGTCCTCACAACAGTCCTGAGAGGAAGGTGCTATTGTTAGATGCATACAGAAGTTAAGTGACTTGCCCAGGGTCACATAGCTAATAAGTATCTGGTTCTATGCCCTGCACCACCAGCTGCTCTGGAAGCCCAAAGAAACATTTTCCTTTTTTGATATGATAACCATGTCATTTTTGTATCCGTCTCTCAGCTCATTGATTTTATAAATGGGCTTTCAATGTGTATCCACAGAAGATAACTACTCTAATCATATTTTGTAGACAGAAAAAGAGATTTTCTTAGCTTGTGTTTTGAAACCTCTCTTTTCCTAGTAGTTATTCCATTTGGCAAAGTAATTAGTGATGCATTACAGTCCCCATAATTTATCCCCAGATGAACAGTATTACTCATAGCAAGAACACAGCTCCAGGATACCCTGCCTCGTGCGTCGTTGTCCTCATTAAGCAGTTCGGGCTAGCCCTGCTCAGTTATCTGGGAAGGGCATGCAGCTCACTATAGGCTGAAGAGTAGAGGCTCCTCTGGCCATTCTTAACATGACCGTAATAATTTCTCCTCACTGTTTTGCATATCTCTGAAGGACTGCTCCTTTGGGAAGCACAGAGAGCTGGGAAGTACCCAGAGGAAAACAATACATTACTTTGTACTTCCCGACTTGAGAGATGTCATGAATTGGAAGAGTGCTGGACCCAAGAGTCAAAAAGCCAGGATATCTTCTCTTGCTAACAACATGGTCTCTTGCAACTTTCAAGAAAAAAAAAGAGGGAATGCTGTTGTCAGACAGAGACCTAAGAAAGAAGGAAGGTTGAGCAAGAGAATAAAATCAAGTACATGAATCATTAGGTTCAGAATAATATGCTCCAAATTGAATGAGAGTAATAGAAGCCTTGCATGATGTAAAGAGATTTACTAATTAATTTAAGGGCAATGGAGATATGGAAAAGAATTGTGTTTGTTTGTTTTTCCAATTGGATTAACTGTCTGGACTCTACAGCCTTCAGAATATTCAGTATCACAAATTAATGGGATGAATGTAAGTTAAGTAACTGAAATGATTTTTTAATCAAGTTCATTAGCTCATTCCAATGCTGTGGCCTAGGATAAGCAATCATTAGTTCAGAAACAGACTAGGAAATGGTTGTAATGATCCAAAGACAGTAATGATGAAAAGGACACTTGACCCAAAGGCAGGAGAGACAAGGGTTTAAATTCTACCTTTGACATTTGCCATGAATAAATCGCTTAATCTCTGAGTCTCAGTTTCCCCATCTATAAAATGATATAAAATAGGGGAAATAATACCTACAATGCCTACTTCACAGAGTTATCCTGAGTAACAAAGAAATTGTTTGTAAAACAATTTTGGGAACCCTAAAAAGGCTACATAGAAGATTAATTATTATTAAACAGCATTTTTAAGAATAAAAGTACCCTTCAAATGGTCTCTGTCTATCCAACCAATGGTATCTAAGGCTAGTACTTTTAGAATGGCATAACCTTTCAGAAAAGTTATATGAAAACAAATAATTGATAAGGGTTACTCAACACCTTGTTGGTTTTTTACTCATGTCTGCCCAATATCATATTTCATTAATATAATATTATATGTATATTATTATGTATATAATGTACATTATATACATATATAATGTGTGTATATGTAAGGTATATATAATATCTGTACTAATATATGTATAAATATGTACATATATTTAATACATTTCATTGTCATTTTCACTCTCAGGAAAATACCATCTAACAACAAGTTGGTTCTGACGCTCACAACTGATGCTTGTGAGGCAAAGGAAAACTTTGTCCGCTACCTTGAACATGTCCAAGCCGTCATCACAGTGAATGCAACAAGGAGAGGAGACTTGAACATCAACATGACCTCCCCAATGGGTACCAAATCCATTTTGCTGAGCCGGCGCCCAAGAGATGATGACTCTAAGGTGGGTTTTGACAAATGGCCATTCATGACCACTCACACTTGGGGGGAAGACGCCAGAGGGACATGGATTCTGGAAATTGGGTTTGTTGGGAGCGCACCACAGAGGGGAGTGCTGAAGGAATGGACATTGATGCTTCATGGAACACAAAGTGCCCCCTACATAGACCAAGTAGTGAAAGATTACCAGTCCAAGCTGGCGATGTCCAAGAAGGAAGAACTGGAGGAAGAATTAGATGAAGCTGTGGAAAGAAGTCTTAAGAGCATACTGAGCAAAACCTAATGCTGCATGTCTGTTTTTGCCTTCACTCCTTCCTTTCCCACAACTCTGAGCATCTTTCTATTATTAGTACTTCTGTTAGACCTGTAGCAAATACTGTCACTGCCCAAAAATCACATTCCCTTGATTTTATTTCATACATTCTGTCAATGATTATTTTCCTTACAATGGAAGCACTCTTTTTTTTAACTCTAGGTCTCAAATATATTGTTCCCTACCAACTCCTGTGTACAGTTTGTGACTATGAATTATTTTTTGTGTCCTTCAGATTGGTGATATCTTACAAACAAAACTGTGACAGTTTTTCCCTTCATATTTTCTGTGGCAAACATCATTTATTTAAGAAGAGAAAGGAGTAAATTTGAAAGCCTACACTTTGTGGCGTTAACTATATTTTTTCTGTGGTCTCAACAGAGACGGTAGCTCTTTGAAAGAAAAAAAAATTTAACATGGTTGGAAGGTGATGTTTGCATTTCTAAAATCCAAAGAGATGCTAGAAATCCACCTGTTCATGGGTTCTTTGAAAAGACTCAATTATTTGGATTAGTCTCTTACCGTGAATGAAGGTGGTGTGGTTTAAAGGTACCATTCAGAGAAAGGCATTCTAAGAAAGGGTGAGAAGATTCAAGAAGCACAAAAGGGAGTGGGGGAAGATAGGGAGGGGGGAGGGAGGGGAGGTTCAATCATCAGCACCAAGGTAACCATATTCTAACCAATCAGCATGGTGAATTGGAAACAGCTTCTGGGCTGTTGTGTCACCAGCTATCACTCTTAATTATAGCAACTCCTGAAGCTTACTAGAGCAGCACAAATTATCCCCATTTTGTACAGTGTTCATCTACCCCTGTTTTCTGGGGTTAATACCGTGGCTGTCAACAATTTACAGTTGGTGAAGGTGGCAGGCAAGATTGCAGTTGACATCCAATTTTTGAAAAAGCTGTGAAAGCCTCTTTTTTAAAAAATAAAGATTGGGTCACTTTAAGTAGAGAGAGTGGGGTGGGAGAGGATGGGGCAGTGGGGGGAGGGAAGCATTTGTTGCTATTGCAATAATATTTTTTGGTTTTCTTATTTCCAAGACTGAAAAGGGAAGAATGTTTGGTGGGATCTTTTTGGTATGTCTAAAACTCCTTGTTGAATCACATGTGAACTGTGGATGCAATGTGGCTTGTTTGGAGGTTCTGGTCTGTACCATTACCCCCCACACTTATCCTCTTTTCCAAACCCCTCAAAAGGGCTGAAATGAAGGCTCAGAGCTTTGAAGAAAAGATCATCATGAATCCAAATAAATGTATATGCAAAGCACCTATATACCATCTTGGTAACTAGATAATAATTTAGTAGACCCATATTCATTGGCCTGAAGCAACATAACTAAAATAAAACTCAAAGGTCATGAGATTCATACCATTCACTTCAGAAAATCATCATCATTTTATTCTCAAACAGTCATTTCTTCTAAGTTTCTTTCCATCAGTTTTCTTTGCAAAGCTTTTGTTCCCATCAACCTCTCTATTCCCTCCCAAGTAGTTCATATTAATGTTTCCTTTTCTCTTGGACACTTCTCTCTCTTCCCCCATTAGGTCTTCAGTTCAATTTGATTTAGCCAATATTTATCAAGGGACAACTTTGTGCAAAGCATTGTCCTGAGTACTTCAAGCGCCATATCATTCATCAGCATGATTTCATTCAAATATTCATTCATCATGCAGACAAGTATAAGAACCGCCACCTGATGCTCATAGCATCATCTACCTTTCTGGGTGATCAAATATGGTCTAGTCTCATAGGTATTATAAAGTGATGGTGCAAATAAGCCAGGATATGGTAAATGATGTCAAGTATCAGAGGAATAAGATCACACCTGGGCAAATCAGAGAAGGCTTTTGAAAGGAGAGTAGCATGTGAACTCAGCCTTGAAGAATAGCCTTCAAGTTCTCAATAGGTAGAGATGGAAGGGAAGGTGAAGGGTAGAGGAAAAGACATGAGCAAAAGTGTAGAAATGGGAAAGTATATTAAGGGAATAGTAAGATCTTGCTGAGTCTTGGATTCTAGTCTCTAACAGGCAATGTATCCCAAGAAAATTAGGCCTCCACCTTTGATCACCTTGAAATGTGATGACTTAGAAAGGAAGAGTTTGGAAAGTCCAAGTCAAGAGTGATTCAGTCACAATCCATTGTCATTTTCTCCTTTTTTCCCAAGTTGGTGTGAGCTGAAAACAGTCCATTTTAATTTTATACCATCTACCTTTATGTTTACTGTGCTTGGGGGCCTTTATTGGATATAAGTCTGAGGGTTTTTTTTTATTTACCATTTGTTTCATATGGTTTTTTTTTAAACCATTAAGGTTAAAATAGCAAATGCTAACAGTCAAATACATTTCATAGTGATGGTCTGAAAAATAAACCAAAGGACAACATGTGTGCATGCCTGTCTAAGTGCACACAGAAATATATACATATGTAAGATATATACACGTATATACATAAATACACTTGTATATATGTATATGCACACATAGAACTAACATGTGTGTATGTGTATTTACTAAAGAAACAGAGCTCATAGTCATTCATAAAAGAAATTTTCAAAAATATCAAAAAGATCATGATTGGATCAGAGTTTAGATGAAAGCATACATTGATCCCCATTGCATCCTGTAATTTTGCAAATCTCTGTATAAACATTAAATGTTATATAGCAGCAAAATTATAAAATGGCTGTTCATATTTTCACAACTGTGGCATTAACAATTAACATAATTAGCTTCTTAACAAAAATTGTAAGTTTTGATATGAGAATAATATATAAATTATATATATTACATATATATAGCATTATATAAATATATATAAATCCTTGGTTCTATATTCCATTTTTCACACCAGTATTAACAATGAAAAGCATCCAATTAGTGTAAGTTTTTATGATAGCCCAGCTGCAAGTTCAAGTTAATTTATAGTCATTTATAAAAAATAAAAATGAACGTAAGCAAATGATGATTTAAGACAGGTTGACTTTGTTTAAATATCAATCCTTGTGATGATGTTTTATAAGTAAAATGAAGAAATTATGTTGTAAATTAGGAAGCTCAATAAAAAAAATTACCTACCAGAAATTATGTGGGATGTGCTATATATTCAGCAAAGCTATTTCCTATCAATCCACAAGCAATATTTCTAACCCATAACAGAAGTAGTTTCATCCTAGTTACACTAGATATTGGTCTAAATAAATTCCCTGATTAAACACTACAGTAAAACCTCACTATTTGAACAAAATTGCATTAAAATCAGTCTGGATTAAGGGACAGTCTGAATTGTAGAAAATTTTCCCCAAAAATGCTGTTTTATTCTTCTTAGTTATGCTTAGTGGCTAAAGTAAGGCAAAAAATGCCCAAGAAGAATCTTTAGAGGATCTGCTTTAATAGCTAAATTTAATGATAACAATAAAACTCTCAATTTCATTGAAATTAATGCTTCCAAAAAGCTTGGATATCCTTCCTAACCACCCAGGATCTTTTTACACTAGTAATTTGTTCAGCAAATCCTTCTTTCAGAAAATGAAAAGGTATATGTCATCCCTTTTCAAGTTTTACAATACTAAAAAAGGTCAACCTCACCCAATTCTTTTGTAAATTATTACAAATTTTGGGTTTGTCATGTCTGAATTAATAAACACCATCTATCCAGAAAAAGTGCTTGGATGGATGCTCAGAGTTTCATGATAGACCATGCGATACATGATAACGGGAGGTCCCAGTGTTTAGCATACCCTTTTTTATTTTCATTGCAGTCAGATCAGACTTATGGGAATAAATGAACCTAGGTTAGAAAAGATGATGAATGGGGCAGCTAGGTGGCACAGTGAATAGAGCACTGGTGCTGGAGTCAGGAGGACCTGAGTTCAAATCCAGCCTCAGACACTTAACACTTACTAGCTGTGTGACCTTGGGCAAGTCACTTAACCCCAAAACTGCCCCCCTTCCCCCCTCCAAAAAGCAAAAAAAAGAAAGATGATGATTTTGTTTTGAAGACCCCTATTGAATATTTCTGACTTAAAAAGTTCTAGTGTAATGGCATCATCCCTGCCCTCCACTACCACCACCACAAAGCCTCCCAGAATTCTACTTCCCCTAGAGCATATTGCCAGGAATAATTAATGCCTGGGTAATGATAAACATGGCTGCCCACAGGTTTCTTGTAGAATTTAAGAGCTGAATGAGACTAGGCATCCAGTCCTAATGCTAACTGCCTTGGACATCGGGGAGGAACTGAATTAGTCCAACCTGGCATGCTGAAGGCACATAATGAACATATTACTCAACAGAACCAGCCACAAATAGGTTTTCCCACTGCATATTTTGGTATAGATGCTCTTCTGAGAACCAGCTCCAAGTCAAAATAACAACATGGGGCTAGAAGGGAGTGGGGGGTGGGATGAGATCCACTACAAATTCTGATCAGCACTCCGCTCAATCCTCATTCTGAGGGATGGAGAAGGAAGAAAAGATAAAAGTAGTGGAAACAATGAATCATCAGACTTCACCTCAGGCCCTACGCCCTTTCCAGCACATGGTCAAGGAAATGCTTAGGCTAGAGTTATGCGTGTCTTCATTCAAGATTTAGCTCAAATCCCACCTATGCTTCTAGGACCTTATAAATCATCTCAATCTGTGGTCTAAGACCCCTTGGGAATCTCCTAGACCAGGATGGGGAGCCTGCAGACTTGAGGCCAGATGTGGTCTTCAAGTGCAGCCTGAATCCAAACTTCATATGATTCTGACACCACTGTCCTAGACCCTTTCAGGGGGTCCATGAGGCCAAAACTATTTTTTATAATAATACTAGGATGATTCAATTTCTAATATTGTAAATATAGATATAAACTATAGAAAAAAAAGCTCCTCAGGATGTCCTCAATAATTTTTGAATGTCAAGGGTTCCTGATATACCAAAAAGTTTAAGAACTACTCTTCTCCTTTTGTTGAGAAGATTTCATTAAGGTGGAAAAAAGATAGACAAGAAGGGTCAAAGACAGGACTAGAACCCTGATCGTCTAACAACCATGAAATAAAAGAAAAGAACAAGTTTGCTCATGTGAGCCTGCTAATGTAAAGGTTGTTAAAGAAACTATCCCATAAGGAAGGCTATTTGTTGATGCAAAACACAGTGTAGATGTATTTCACCCTAAGGCAGGCCTAGAATACTAAATTAAAGCATACTCATTCCATATAAAAATAATGTTAGTTTCCAAAAACAAGCTCCCTTATTTTCCATAAGAATGTCCATCTACATAGCACTGCTGGCACTGAAAATCCTTTTAATGGAAAAGAATGGATTATTTTCCCCCCATCCTTCCCCCAAGAACTTCAGTTGCAGCAAAGCAATTCTATGCCTTCTAATAATTCCTTGCTGATCATACTTGATACTTACGTTCAGGGCTTCTATCTGGGCTCCCAGAAACACTTTTCATCACTCTGACATAGGTTATTAGATTATAAATATTTCACTACTGTGCAAATGAGTGGGTTAATTACTCTTCCCTTCAAAATAATTTTTTAAATATTTCCTGAAATCACAAGCCCAAATGAATTTAGAACAAGATTTTTTAAAGCCCCACAAAGAAAATTAATTACATTTACCATTCTTTCTGTTGTGCGTGATAGTGAAACAATAGACTATAACATATGACCTTGTCAATTCCTTTAGCTAAAATGCAATTGTCTTGTCAGCTGCTAATTATTTTTAGCTAAAGCAATAATCCGTTTAAGAACATTTACTCAGTATTATTATACATTCTGGAATTTTTAAAGGGAGGCTTGCGAATGTTAATAGTGAAGATTTTATTTTGTACTATGAATATAAAAATGGAGCTTTAGAAGCAATATGAACAACAATAGAAAGATTAGAAATAATAGGTTCATTTATTTAGAGGTGAAAGGGCCCTCAGAGACCATCTGTCCCAAATCCCTCATTCTAAGAAAACTGAGGTCCCAAGAGGTTAAATTACTTGCTGAGATCACTGATGAATCCAATAAACCTCCCTTAGTTTTGCATAAAATCCTGTCTTATTCTATGCATTTTTATTTAATTCAAATTCAGTTCAAGTATTTATCAAGCACCTAGATGCTGAGAAGACAAAAAAAAAAAGCAGTCCCAACCCTCAGGGACCTCACATTAATTGTGGTGGTTGTTGTTGTTCAGTCGTTTCTGACTCTGTGTCCCCATTTGGGGTTTTCTTGGCAAAGATACTGGAATGGTTTGCCATTATTTCTCCAGTTCATTTGACAGATGAGGAAACTGAGACAAACAAGGTTGAGTGACTTGCCCAGGGTCACACTGCTAGTAAGTATCTGAGGTCGGATTTGAACTCTAGCCACTGTGCCTCCTCGCTGCCCCCAGCTTACAATCATTCTACTACAAATAAATCAGTCCATGTTGCACACAGTGCACTGAGAATGTTTGACTTGCTTATTCCCTTACTATTAATAAGTGAGGAATTTCTAAATATGTTATGAAAATATGGTGAAGCACTTTGCCCAGTGTCTCAAAAGCCTCCCAACAATATACTCAATTCATATTACTATCAGTTGAAGGCTTGTAAGTCTTCACGTTGAGGTGAAAATACATCTGCCACAAATACATTCTGGAGGTTAGAATGCTTTTATTGAATGCAAAAAGAGTCAAATGATGAAAGTTAACTTTTTTTTTCAATCTGGAAACAAGACAATGATAATTCTTGAAATATAATACCTGAAACAATCATGCTAGAAAAGAGCATTCCTCAGTAAGTATAAATATTATTTGACAGTAACTTCATTGAATAGATGTAAAAATATTTATGTTCCATTTCTTGTAAGTAGGAAAATTTATATTCACCAAAGCCACTATAAATTGCTAGAGGAATTACTCAAAGAATTTTAATTTTAGGACTAAAGCTCCTTTGGAGACTACAGAGGTATCAACTGTCATCTTGCACAAAATACACAATTCCTTATTTCATCATTCACTCTAAAATAAAGTACCTCACACAAAGACTTTCTGAACATATTTTCTACTTTAGATTTGGGTCATTTATGAGCTTTTGTCTCCTGGTTTCTTCCTGTTTGTCTTTTCTATCATTGTTTCTACAATCACTGCTGTTTCTTCATAAGTCTGAATTCGGTCAGTTGAAAATTTCTCAATGGATTCTACCACCTCTACCTTCTCATAGGTCATGGATCCATGGGGGCCTTTCTCTAGCAGCCCTTTATCTGCTCCCTCAGAAGCTTTTTCTTTCTTGATCTTCTGTGAATGGCCTGCAGGCTGTCCATTTGGACCGTGTATGATGACTGGACAGGGCTTCACAGTCCCCTTATCTTTTGGAATGTCATCTATTTTTTCTTCCACCTTCCTCTCATCTCCATTTTTGCTTTCATTCTTTCCATCTCCAGGACGTTCTTGATCTTTGTATCCATCATCGTGTTCCTCTGGTTCATCTTCTCCATTTGGGCATGGGGGTTCAGGTAGCTCAGGTATCGGCTCCACGTCATCGCCATCACATATCTGGTCAATAGAAACAACAATCCCACCTTTTGCTGGGATGGATGAGGAACAAAAGTCCGGGTCTACGTAGCTGGCATCCCCTGTAACAAGTACATGACGCCCTTTGGTATAAAGATCAGAATGAGGCTCGGGTTCTTTGTCACTTCTCACTCTCTCCTTAATAATATTACACATTTTACCAAAGGCTTTGCTTAACCGTGCACCATCTGGCACATCCTCTGGGTCTACTTCCAGTTTTAGTGTCCCTGGTTCTTCATGCCTTACTTCCAGCTTTGATGGGTGCTCATCTTGAAGCTGCACTTGGTCTTTGCCTTCCCCAGATTTTTTGGCCAGTTGGTCTTCTAAAGTATCATCTGATTTGTCTTTAGCTGTAATCTCCTTTTTCCTTGAAGCTTTCTTTGGTAGACCTTTTTGTCTTGGTTTTACTGTTGTTATATCCTGAATAGCCCGGGTGATATCTTAAAAAAAAGAAAATCACTAGTTTGAATGTCACCATATTAAAAAATATAAATATGTTCCATTTGAAAATAATCTAAAACAAATATTTTGGGACAAAAACTAAAGTAAGTAGCTTACTATATTTTCCTAGGATCTAGCATTAAGGAGTAGAAATACCTACTCAAGTTCTTCATCTGGGATCTATGAACTTTTTCAAATATTTTGATAACCAAATTTCAGCATAATAGGTTTCCTTTGAAATTCTATTATTCTATTTTATGCATTTAAAAACATTCATAGTCTTCACCAGGTAGCCATTGGGGTCCATGATGCAAAAAAGGTTCAGAATCCCTGATCTAGTCCAAATCCTTCATTTTACAGATAAGGAAACTGAGATTCAGGAAAGTGAAATGATTTAGTCCCAAGTCTCACTGTTAGTAATAAGCAGAATTAGAGTATGAACCCAGGTCCTCTGACCTCATATCCTATATTCTTTCCACAGATCACAATGCCATGAAATTATAATGTTGGAAGGGAGAGTAAGGGGACATGCCTTTAGCATATATTTTAGAGTGTACTGTATTTTTCTGATTAGAAAATTTGTCAATTTTGTTATCAAAACTTCAAGCATTGTTGATTTGTGCATATTACATTGCATTAATGTATGAATTTTAGATATTAGTAAAATAAGTTACCCCCACTAAAAAGGTTGTATCTCTGCATTTTCCATAGAACTGACTTTTTGTAAATTAGAATTATACTTTTTAGGTCAATAGAAAATTTCCCTGGGAGCAACATGTTCATTTACTTTTTGGAGGTACATGAACTCAGGCACAAGGGTACCATTTAGGAAATTATTTGGATTGTCTTTAGTCTCAAAAATGGCACTATTGGCAATGTTGCTATCCATCTGTGAAAGTGGAATTGAAAAGTCCAAGGTATCAACAATAATCTTTCACTGAATTTCATATAGAGATTTTATACTGCTTTGTAGGTATAACTTCTTTTCCATTAAGGGAGATGAAGTTTCATCACCTGGTATACTTGGTAAATTTACCTACCCACAAGATCTATAAGATTGCCTAAAGACAGAGAGGATTATGGCTTATGTGATCAAACTCAATTTCCAGAGTGACTGCATCTTCTCCCTTATGTTTCTGCTCAAAGTTAGTCTCTTTGTTACTAGCTTGCTTCATGTAGTCTAATTAAAAGTCTTTTGCCAACATTCCTTTTTTTTAGCATGCCTTAAAAAAAGGTGGGGGAAAGGGACACAAAGATTATATTAGAGAGCAAGGAAGTTATGGTGACCAGTAAGGTTTGCTACAATCTGATTCCAAAAAGTCATATGATTTCTAGAGACACCGTATCCTCAAACCCTTCAGAACTTAATGCAGCCTTCATTGAAAAACACTGCAAGAGAAGCCCTACCGTTAGAAATTATCAGCATTACCATATTCTCTTTCCTTCTAAAATATTCTATTCATTCAAACTCTAAGTGGTTTGATTTCTGATTGTGCATCCTTACTCTGCACAGAACTGTTTTGGTTTATGTCTGTAGTGTTTTAAGTAAAATGTCCAACTATTTAGTGTTACAGACATCTTCATTACTGCCATTCTAAGCAGATTCCTCACTGAGAAGCATCACCAAGAAGTAAAATAATGTCATTTTGCCCTGATGTTAGGCTCCATTAAATCATACCAATAAAACAAAATTGTCTTTTGTAAGATAGGCCAGGTTTGAGAGCAAAACCTATTTCTACTGCATTTTGAAGAAAGGTAATACACTGCAACCACATATTTCCCTTAGCATCTTGAATTAAATAGTTCTTGATATAATCTACCTCTCATTCAGAATGACATCTGGGCCCCTCTCAGTGTAAATTACAGTCATTTATTTAGCACCCACTGCGTACTGGATGTGAGGGAGGAAAGCAACACACTCATATCTGACATGCTCCCTTAATGATAACATTTTTTAGAAGGAATGAAAGGACATGCAGATAACAAGATTTCTCCTCACTTCCCTAAAGATGAAAGATTTTGTTTTGATAGAGAGGAAGGTAGCAAAGTATTACCTTTTCTGCTGGAAGGCAGATTGTAAGAAGCTTGGTAGCTCTGAGTAAAAAGTGTAATCGGTGTTCCCACTATAGCAGAATTCAGTCTAACAAAGCCAAACAGAAGGAATTTCCACAGTTATTTCTTCAATTAGTAATAATACTTTAAAAAAACAGAGAGCAAGATTGACTCTTTAAGCAAAATAAAGATATGGTCTCTATATCAAATTAGTCATGTCACTGGTAATTTCAAGTAGATATTTGATTTAATAATGACAATAATAGTATACCCATATTTGTTATATCAAGATTGTAATCCATCTATAATTTAGTAGGTAAATATAAAAAGTTACCTGTGACTGTGAGATTAAGGGACATGCCTAGAATTTCAATGTGAAAAGTAACACTTAAATTTAAAAAAAAAAAACATTCTGCCACACAAGGCAGCCTCTCATAATATATGGAAGGCAGGATTGCAAGATAGGGCCTCTGATCAGTGTGAGTCTTCCCTCTTCCCCCATTCCAGGGCACAAAAGGGCACCTTCCATGGTGTTGGACAGGTGTCATGACCCCTTGCTAGATAATACCCACCTTGCTGGGAGGACACAGTGAATTGTCCACTCAAAGAGTAATGACCAAGGCTGAAAACACTAACTTCTCAGAATCACTAATTCCTGACCCATGCTCATAAAAGTCACTCTACTAGCATTTATCAAGCATCCACTGTGTACTGAGCACTGGGTGAAGCACTGGGAATATAAAATAAAGAGGAAAAAAACTAGTCCCCAATTTCAAGGATCTCACAGTCTAATGGGGGAGAAAACACACAAATAACTGCAAAAACAAACTAAACAAACTGGAGGTAGTCTCAGGAGGCAGTAAGGTTAAGGAAGACTAGGAAAGGCTTCTTACAAAATGTGGAACTTGCACTGAACCTTGAAGAAAACCAGGGAAGCCATGAGGTAGGAATGAGGAGGGAGAGAGTTCCAGGCATTAGGGGCAGCCAATAGACATGCATGGAATTGGGAAACAGAGTGTCTTGTTCCAGAAACAACTAGGACAGTATTGTTGGATTGTATAGTAAGTGGAGGAGAGTGAGATGTAAAAAGAATGAAAAGGTAGAAGCAGCCAAGTTATAAAGGGCTTTAAAAGCCAAACAGGGGGTTTTATATTTTATCTAGCAGGTAATAAGGAGCCACTGGAGTTGACTGAATATGGGGGTAACAATCACTGGAAAAGAGTCCCCAGAGACATATGGGTGACTCTTTTTACACTATAGAAAAGACGAAAGTCTACACCACCCCACACCTACTCTGAGTCACCTATCAGCAAAAAGTAGCTCCGGTCACTGGAAAAGATCCACCCCCTATAATTTTATCAAGTAGCATGGCTAGCAAGGTAGACAAAGTTATCAGAAGTTCTCCTGATCAACTTCCCATTACAAATACATGTTGTTTTTATAGCAAATAGCCAATGTTTGGGTCTCTCCACTCTGTATTACATTTTCTCAACATTAAGAAGTTATAAAATAAGCATCTTTTTTTTAAAGCAATCAGGGTTAAGTAACTTGCTCAAGGTTACACGGCCAGTTATTTCTGGGTGTGGTGCTGAGTATCTGAGGCCAGATTTGATCCAGGTCATCCCGACACTGGAGCCGGTGCTCTTACTCGCTGAGCCACCTGGCCGCCCCAAAATAAGCATCTTTTTTAAGGCAAAGGGAAACCAGCTATGTTTCTTTGCAGTACTTTCCCAAAGCCTTGGTGACATCTTAACATTCTTTCAAGTCCTATTACTTTCAGCATTACGTACACTGCTTCCTCCACAATATAAGCTCACTAGTCACAATTACCAGAAAAAATGTTACAGCGACCAAAGGGAAAGAAAATGTAAGGATGTTCTGGGCTCTTAAATATTCAGTGCCACAGCCATAACTATTGAGCTAAAGAAAAAAACCTGCTTCTTGTGAGGTTTTCTGGCAGTATTTTTTTTCCTTCCTTCACTGCATCATGGCACCAAGAAAAAATATCTATTTCAAGTCAAAGAATGATGCCTTAATATAGAATGTCACAGCTAAAGTCCCAGCCCTAGGTCTTGCCATGCTGTGTGGAGAAGTCAGGATTCTCAAAGGCTTTGCCAGAGGATCAAAAGTGAAGGCGGGAAGGTTTTGTGTAGATGACCAGTCACAAAGCAGCTCTCTTTGAGCACTGGGCTACCTAAATTTTAGAGACCTACCGCCAGAAGGTTGTCCAGTGGCTAATGGTTTTTGGAGAAAGAGCAGAGCAAATTAAGAAGATGGTCTATGAAGGTATGGAGGGGTTACATGAGTCTGCATCAGTACTGAGGGTAACCACACTGATGAAATTATACTTCTTTTGAAGTACAGAAGTAAGCTATGTCAGGCAGCTAGGTGGCAAAATAGATAAACAGCCCTGGAGTCAGAAATACCTGAGTTGAAATCCTACTTCAGACACTTATTAGCTGTGTGACCCCTGGGCAAGTCACTTAACTTCTGTCTGCCTCAGTTTCCTCATCTGTAAAATGGGGATAATAATAGCACCTACCTCCCAGGGTTATTGTTGTGAGGATCAAAGGGTTTTGCAAACCTAAAAGTACTGTATAAATGCTAGCTACTAATGTTGTTGTTGTCTTGATGAAGAACTACACAAAGACTTTTCATCTCTGGAAGCAAGAGGGGTAACTGGAAGTAGGGTGTTAGGAGGACCAGTCACTCAGTGACCGAAATTGGGACTAGGGTTTATTGAAGGAGCTGTTGGTTGGATTTTCCTCCATACCCTGCTAGCTTTCTCCATCTCAGGAATATAGGACACTGGGACTGAGAGAGAGGTTTTATGGGAACCCAGATCCTGATTCTCCCTTGACCAGGGAAGATCTGATTTAAAAAACTGGAAAAATAAAACAACCCAACAGAGGTTCCCATGAAATAGCTGTCAAAGTTTCAGGAGCTAGGAGGAAAAGTTGTAATTATTGCTGCTAAGAGGGTAAATCAATCCAGAATATATGGAGACTTGAATTTTCTGCATAAACCTTCAGACTTTGATATATCAGCCCTACATAATAAGCAATAAAACTTCCCTAAGAGGTTCCTAATACCATAATTATTAACAACTTGTGACCTCTCAGCCTTTACAGCATTTAATAACAGACCGAGATCTATTAGAACAATAGTTTTAGACAAAGATCCTCCAGAAAGCTATGTGACTAGACTGAGGAGTTGATTTACTGTTGTTAACAGGATTGGACCTTCTTTTATTCAATTTAATGGACCCTCCCCCACCTCAATGACCCTCAAATCTGACGTAAAGCTTGGCATGCAAAAGATGCAATGTTCTATCCAACTTTCAGAGACAAATGAGGATCAGGACACAGATATTACAGCAAGGGGAAAGGTGATAAAATATTGTCCAGTTAGACCAGCTAGACCAGTTAGAGAGTAGGATAGAGGAAAGATATTTTTAAGATTTTTTGCTTTATTTTATTTTCTTGGGACCAGGTCAGAGGATATATTTTGGGAGAGGGGGGGGCTAGAGAAACAGTCTAAACATAAGACATACACACACACACACACACAACCTCATTATAAATAAGCAAAAGAAACCCTAAAAGAGGTGCCAACTATTTCTTATCTACAGTAATTCCATCTAGGGAAGCTTCTGTTTATGTCTCTTTAAGGTTGTTATGTAGGGACACCTAGGTGGTGCAGTAGATAGACTATTGGCCCTAAATCAGGAGAACCTGAGTTCAAATCCACCCTCATTGACTTAGTAGCTGTATGACCCTGGGCAAGTCACTTAACCATGATTAGTTCTCCCCCCTCCAAAAAAAAAGTAAAATTATTGTGTGAAATTATATTCTCCATTTATGGAAGTCATTTTTGAAGCATTTATATTTTTGTACTGCACCAGAAATTTCCCTGAAAGTTCCTGTTCTTAAGTCCTCATTCAATAATTGTGTCTTAAATTGTATATGTTTTACTGAGTAAGATTCCGTCTACAAAGTACATTCAACTGGCCACCTGCTTCAAGACCCCAAGAATTACTAGCAAGAGAGGTAATCTCTTCCTTGGGCAGTCTTTTGACTTCTAGCCACAAGAAAGCCCAATTCCAGGTTGTGTTAGAAACAACCAAGTTTAGGGATTGTCATAGAATGTTTGTAATAACATATGTAAAGCGCTTTGTGAATCGTAAAGCCCAATAGAAATGTGAACTCTGTGTGTGTGTGTGTGTGTGTGTGTGTGTACAAAGCACAGGTTCATAAAACTAGAAATGAAAGAAACCTCAGAAGTTTTCTAGTTCAACCTCCCCATTTTATAAATCAGAAAACTTAAGCTCAGATTAAGTACCTAAGTGCCCTAGGCATAGCTGTCAAGGTGAGGGAAAAGCCTGATTCTTGTTGGTTTGATCAGGCTAAACAACTTGCCCGAAGTGGTACAGGTGGTAAGTGGCAAAGCCAGGACTTGAACCCACATCCTCTGACTACAGATGTGGCATTCTTTCCACCTCACTAAATCAATTCTCTGTTAGAAGGGCCTTGGGAGCATGGAAAAATCTCGACTTCTCAGCATCACATGCCCTGAGAGAGAGCATTCAGGTATCTTCCCATGCTAGAAGAACAGTTCACTCTTTTCTGGAGGGAAAGATAAGCCAACCCCTGGGATTGTCACATGTCCTAGTGATGTCACATGGAACATTACCAATCTCTGATATTCCTCCTGGTGCCATGGCATCATAAGAATTTTCTTGACCTTCTGGGAAGAGATAGTATGACCCTGAAGCCTTATCTTTCTTAGACCTAGAGTTCTTGCTAATTAGAGGGTCCATCCTTTGACTCACTTCTTAAAGAGGCCTATTCACTGAATGGGTGTTACCTCACTCTAAGTGAGTACATGAAAAGGCCGTAGCCTAAAAGGGCCAGGGTCTCCCACTGCGTCCTGGGTCATCTCCAGTCATCCTGATAAATATCTAGTCACTGGATCTAGGTGGTTTTGGAGGAGAAAATGAAGCTGGAGACCTTGCACAGCCCTCCCTCACTCAAACCAAAGTCAACTGCAAGTCATGTCACCATTTCCCTGATGCCATGGTCCTCTTCAAAAACAAAGGACAAACACCACCACCATCTTGCTTATGAGTGAGGTTCTGCCCTTCTTATCACCTCCCAGAAGAACTGAGCCCACCTTCCAAGTACATTAAGTTTAAATCTGATGGGGCAAAAGTTCTTAAAAAGAATAGCGTATTTCAAGTTCAACTAAAATGTACATTTTTACATGTGTTACTTTATTTACTTCCCTTCCCCCACCAAAAATACCACATCTGGAATCAGTCTTTACTTCAAAAGAGCTGTGATTTCTTTAGTCTAGATATTCTCTACACCAACACAGTTTACAACTCTTCCATGCTGTAGGGGACAATTTTATGAGCTGCTATTATTAAAAAAATTCATGACATTCTACTCTCCGAACTTAATTAGGAGGGTCCTTGTATAGCAGTTCATCATGGGGTCCATATTCCAAACCTTTCCAGCTTGATAAGTCCTGAGAAAACTTGTTCTCAATGGACATATCCCCCCCAAACCATTATTATAATGAGAAATCAGACATTGAATAAAGGATCTGGAACCAAGAATATTTTTCAATAATCAATATTAACAGACTAACTACAGATTGTGCTTAGTGATAAATGAGTTTAAATTTAAGGTCATATTTGGCAAGAACATGGCAAAAGCAAGCACCCAAATCAATATGACCATTTTGCAAAGCAGTTTGAAATTTTGCAAATGAAGTGATTAATATGTCCATATCTTTGACCCAGGGATTCTACTACTAGACTTAGACCCCAAAGAGGCCATTAATAAGAAGAAAGTTCCCATATATATCAAAATATTGGTAGCAACATTTTTTTGAGATAGCAAAGAATTATAAACCAAGTGGTTGTCTATCAGTTGAGGGAGGAGGGAATGTCTAAACAAACTGTCACAAATTCATGTAATGAAATATTACTGTGCTATAAGAAATGACATGATAGAGAAACATGGAAAGATTTATATGAACTAATGCAGAGTGAAATTAGTAGATCCAAGGAAACAATATAAATAACAGCTACAACAACAAAAATGGAAAGAACCACCACAAAATAATCAAAAGCAGGTGTTGAAAAATTAGACAGAACAAGCATGACTCCAAAGAAGAAAGATGAAAAGATAACCTAGCCCACACTTTTGAAGAGGTGGAGAGTCCATTGATATAGTACATAGCACATATTTTCAAATTTTTCTATTTACTTATCAGATTTCGCTGGTTTCTTTTCTCCTTTTTTTTATTTAGAAATACTATTTCAGGGGCAGCTAGGTGGTGCAGTGAATAGAGCACCAGCCTTGGAGTCAGGAGGACTTGAGTTCAAATCTGGCCTCAGACACTTAATACAAAAACTAGCCACGTTACCTTGGACAAGTCACTTAACCCCAACTGCCCTCCAAAAAGCAAAAAGAAAAGAAATATTCTGAGAGGGAGAGAGATCCTGAGAAAAATTTTGATGATTTAAAAAAAAATCAATTTAAAATGTTATTTAAAAAAGAAAAAGAACAAAAACAAGTTCCCCAAATAATACATAAAGGATTTGGAGTCTACAGAAAGACCCCTGACCCTGACAGAATCCTCTGATCAGGTTATCCTCATGGGCCAGACTTTAAAACATACATATGTCAGGGTGGCTTGATGGTGCAGTGAATAGAGCACCAGCCCTGAAGTCAGGAGGACCTGAGTTCAAATTCGGCCTCAAACCCTTAACACTTACTAGCTGTGTGACCTTGGGCAAGTCACTTAACCCCAACTGCCCTACCTTTCCCCCTCCAAAAAGCCCCCCCCAAAAAACACATATGTCAAAGCACAAAGTTAAAAGGGTTATCTCTTGATCTCTTCAGAGATTTGCCTGCCTAATTCCCCTTGTAAGAGCCAAAGTTCTCCCAAAACAATAAGCTCCAGGATGACGAAAAATGAAAAGCTCCCTTTCCAAGGTCTGGCACCACTGTACCTGTTATCTTCATTCTCAATGATGCGCTTGTACCGCTCCAATTCATTTTCCAGTGACTGCTGGTATATTGCCAACTGGCGGCAGTCATTAGTATACTTTTCCAGCATTCTTTCTGCATCTTCAATCTCTTTCCTCAGAGTTTCAATCTGCTCATTGTAAAGTTGAATCTCATCATCATAACTCTCTTGGGTGTTTTTAATAGTTTGTTCCAAGGACACGGTCTGTCGAATAAAGACACAAACATAGAGGAAAAAAAACATTTTACTGTGTTCACTTAATATACATTTTTTTTTCCATGAGCAAGCCCAGGCTTAGGAAAAAAAAAATATTTTACAAATACATATACGTATACATATGTGTATGTATTTATGTGTTTCCACATGTGTGTATATACATGAGTGTGAATATAATTCAAAACATCCGCCTCAGCTTTCTTTTTGACATCCATTCTGCTGATACACACTTCTAAGACTAATCTCCTAGGACCATGCCATTGGTAATTTAATACATTTAGCTTTGAACACTTGCCCTGATTTGAACACTCTCCTGATTAGTGAGTACTTGAGCCCAAACTCACATAGCCCTCTTGTCTTCTTAACATTTTGTTCTGCTACCATACCTATACCCTCCCCCTCAATCCCCTGCCCTCCCTCCCCTCAAAACATACACCGCTTTCTTTTATACTGAGAAATCCTAATCAGATCAATACTGCTATTGTTAACTGGCTTATCAATCAACTTCCCTATGGCTCTATTCACTCTCCTTGTGACATATCAGATCAGAATGCCCTCAAAATTCCTCTATTTGTTTTATCTCTCCATATAAGAATGTAAACTTATTGAGAGTAAGAATGTCTGTCTTTAAATGTATATTCCCAGTGCTTAACACAGTACTTGGTATGTAATAAGCACTTAAATGCTTTTTCATTTATTCTTTGAAACATTTGGGATTTTGTCAGTATGGATAATCTCTTCCCTGATGTAGACTTGAAGTTTGAGTCCCAGACAGAGTCATAATTAGGAATTTCTGTGCCTGAGGCAAATATTACAAACTGCACCCAGATTAAGCAAAACAAAAGAGGTACACAGATGTGGGGGTTTGAGAGAGCAGAAGAGCATACCTTGACGAGAAGTTAGAAACCCCAAGACACCGGTACAAGGCTTTTACACAAGGAAGGAAAGCAGAGCTGGGCAGGGGAAGAAATTCACACCATCTTGCAAATTCCTATTTTAAATAACTATTCTTTCTAATTAGGCATGAAGCTCCAATTTACCCTCCACATGCCTGCCAACATGATTTTGCTAAAGAGTAGGTCTGACCATGACACCACTCTACTCAATAAACTCCAGTATTTCTCTTTTACTTCTAGGAGCAAATAAAAACTCCTCTTCATGAGCTGTCCATTTCCTCTGTCTGCATGCTTCTTACACTACTTCCTTCCACAAACTCTACCATCCAGGCATACTATCCTTCTTGCTGGTCTTCACACACAATATCCCATCTCTATGACATCGCATTAGCTCTCCCCATACCTGGAATTCTTCCCTTCCTAATCTTAACTTCTTAGAATCCCTGTCTTCCTTCAAGACTTAACTTAAGCACCACCTTCTTCAGGAGGCCCTTCCTAGTCCCAACTGCTGGCATCTTCCTCTCAGATCTATTTTGTTGTCCAGTCATGTCCAACTCTTCATGACCTCTAAGAACATCACACACCAATACCGTCCGTGAGGTTTTCTTGGCAAAGATACCAGAGTGGTTTGTCCTTTCCTTCTCCGGTGCATTAAAGTTAACAAAGGTTAAGTGACTTGACTAGGGTCACACAACTAGTAAGACCCTGAGACCATATTTTAACTCAGGTCTTCCTGACTCTAGGCCCAGCAGTTTATCTACAGAGTCACCTAACTGCTTCTATGTTGTATATTCCTTTTATATACCTATATATGGGCATATAAATATAACTACATATACTTATGTAGGTATTTATAAAAATACCTGTTGACAGGTACATGCTATTTCCCCATTCAAATATAATCTCCTTGAAGGCTTGAACTATTTTTGTCTTTCTTTGTAATCCCAATAATTTATCACAATGCCTGGCATTGAGTAAACTTAACAAATGCTGATTGATTGATTGATTTTTATACTGCTGAAGGATTACAAATTATGTCAGAGCCTTTTAAAGATTTTGCCCTGGCCAAAAAAAAAAAAAAAAAGAAAGAAAGAAAAAGAAAACTCTGGTCACCCCATCCTAGTTATTGCTCTCATCCCAGTTCTGACTGTGGGCAAATCTCTTTATCTCTCTGAATTTCAATGCCCCTGCCTGTAAAATGGATACAGGGAAAGGGGATAGGGAGAAAATAATACTTGCACTAGCTACCTAACTTTTTGAAATAAGTACTTTTTGAACCTTAAAGCACTAGAGAAAAGAGAACTATTAATGGAAATATTGGCTCACACAATCACTCAGGCCAAATAACAATTACAGACAAGAAAAATTAAGGGGAAATAAATGTTCTATTTAATTGACTTTACTACCAACATAGTAGCTACAACCTGCAAATTTCCTCATATGAAGAACTCAACAAAATGTTTATTGCCTGGCACATTTTTGGTATTTATATCTACAAGGCTGATATTTTAATACTTCAGTCTTTCCTCTATGTCTTGTTCCCTCATCTGGCAGACAGACAGAGCTCCCATAGTTTCCATGACATATCATTCTGGTCAATATTCATAGCATTGTCCCTGTCTAGAAGAGATGCATACAAGCTCAGATGTGCCCTGGGAGAAAATAATCTAACAAAGAAAAATTCAAAATTTCAAATTGAAATGAGTGTATCATCCAAGCTGGATCTGCATGTGCAAATTACCTCATTGTAATCATAAATGGATTCAGCATATTACCTTTAAATAAACTTACAAAAAGTGAACATATACACAATTTTTCAGACATGCTGTTGTTCAGCCATTTTTCAGTTGTGTTAGACACTTCATGACCCCATTTGAGGTTTTCTTGGCAAAGATACTAGAATGATTTGCCATTTCCTTCTCCAACTCATTTTATAGATGAGGAAACTGGGGCAAATAGGGCCTTGCCAAGGTCACACAGCCAGTAAGTACCTAAAGCCAGATTTGAACTCAGGAAGATAAGTCTTCCCAATTCCAAGCCCAATACTCTACCCACTATATCACCTAGCTGCCCTTTACAGGCACACATTTATTGCACAAAGTGAAGTACACATGTACTCAAATTTCAGACAATACATACTAACTTTTTGTGTCAGAGGACTCACTATCCTTTTTTTTGAGGTGGGGAAGAAGGAGAAGAGTGCAAAGGGAAGAGTTCTGGACTTATAATTCATCAGGGTAGAAATGTAAAAGTGAGAAAGTGCCTGTGTTAATGTAGGTCTTCAACTGTCCTTCAGTTTATAGTCAGAGAATTGCCTGAGGTCGTGAAAGGAAACTCAGCCAGAATGTGTCAGAGTCAGGACTTGAACCCAGGTCAATCAGACTCCAAATCTAGTTCTCTGTTGACTAAGCCACGCTGCTTCATAGTACAATGTCCTGACAAAATCTTACATGCTGCAAAGGAAATGCTTCCATGGAACAGAAGGACTTGAAAGACAGCCTGGGGACTTGCTCAAGGAACATAAGACTCGAAAAGCAGGAATTATTCCTCAGCATAAGAGAAACATGAAGTCAAGCTTTTCATCTCATCTATAAATTGAGGAGGTTGGATAGGTGATCTCTGAGGTCCCTCCTGCCTTTCAATCTACAATCCTATGATCTCTGTTTAGAGCTCAGAGAAACAGACAACTTAGAAGGTTGTCTCCAGCAGGGCACAGCAAGCAAAGAGCAGGCTGTGCCCCCTCCCTCATTCCCCCACAAACCAGAGTCGGCCTTGGGGACAACTGAATCAGTGGTGACCACTTCTGGAGGTCTCGTCTCCCACAGACAGGAACGGGGCTGGACAACTGGACAGAAAGAGATTACAAGGAACACTTAGCAAACACTGGATGCAGAACTTTATTGCATTGACCACATGGGGATCCAGGTCACAAGCTTGGGTTGCAGTCCCAGGGAGAAGAGGAGCATTGATACACTAGAGCATGTAGTTTCAGGGGAGCATGTGGCTGCACTGGTTACAGTTCCAGGGTAGAAAAGAAAGCTAGTGGTTACTCACATACAAGAGCACAGGCCAGAACAGTAACCACAGCTCTCCTTAGATCATACCACCCTGAAAGAAATGAAAACTTACAGGTCCACAGAATTAGCATTAAAACCAGGAGCACAAAAACTTGAGGCTTGGGGAGAGTGCCTCCTCTACCCCAGGAACAGAGCCCAACTTTAACATAAAGTCAAAAGTCAAGAAATAGACTGAGTAAATGAGCACATAAAAAAAGGGACTTGACCTTAGAAAGTTACTGTGGTGACAGGAAAGATCAAAACACAAACTCAGAAGAAGACAACAATGTCAAAACAGCTACCTGTGAAGCCTCAAAGAAAAATGTGATTTGGTATCAGGCCCAAAAAAAGAATTCCAGGAATGGCTCAAAAAGGATTATAAAAGTCAAATAAGAGAAGTAGAATACAAATTGGGGAAAGAAATGAAAGTGATGCAAGAGAATAATGAAAAAAGTCAACCATCTGGTAAAGGAAGCACAAAAAAATGGGAAAAGATGTACAAAAAAATCACTGAAGAAAGCAAGTTCTTAAACAATAGGATTTGGCAAATTGAAAAGGAGGTAGGAAAGCTCACTGAAGAAAATAATTCCTTAAAAATTAGAATTGGGCAAGTGGAAGCTAATGACTCCATGAGACATTGAGAAACAATAAAACAAAATCAAAAGAATGAAAAGAGAAAAAGATATGAAATTACTCATGGGAAAAACTACTTACCTGGAAAATAGATCAAGGAGAGACAATTTAATAATTATTGGACTACCTGAAAGCCATGATCAAAAAAAGAAAAGAGTCTAGACATCATCTTTCAAGAAATCACTAAGGAAAACTTCCATGATATCCTAGAACCAGAATGTAAAATAGAAATTGAAAGAATCCACCAATCACCCCCTGAAATAGATCAAAAAATGGAATGTAATAAAAAAGAGCTACAAAAAAACAAACAAGTAACGAAATTTATCTGGAAGAACAAAAGATCAAGAATATCAAGGGAATTAATGAAAAAAAAATGTGGGGCAGCTAGGTGGCACAGTGAATAGAGCACCGGCCCTGGAGTCAGGAGAACCTGGGTTCAAATCTGGGCTCAGGCACTTAACACACACACACACACACACACACAACTAGCTTGTGACCTTGGGCAAGTCACTTAACCCCAATTGCCCTCCAAAAAGCAAAAAAAAAAAAAAAAGGAAAAATGTGAAGGAAGGTGGCCTAGCCATATCAGACCTCAAATTGTATAACAAAACAGTATTCATCAAAAACAATCTGATACTGGCTAAGAAATAGATTAGTGGATCAAGGAAGAGATTGGGTACACAATACATAGTAGATAATGACCGTAGTAATCTAGGGTTTGATAAATGGAAAAATCCCAGATTTAAGGACAAGAACTCACTATTTGACAAAAACTGCTTAGAAAAGTGGAAAGCAGTTTGGCAGAAATTAGGTATAGAGCAAAATCTCACACCATATACCAAGAAAAGGTCAAAATGGGTACATGACTTAGACATAAAGCAAATTACGGGAGTATGGGAAAGTTCACCTTTCAAATCTATGGATAAGGGAAGAATATCTGCTCAAACTAGAGAACATTACAGGATGTAAAATGGATAATTCTGATTGCATTAAATTAAAAGAGTTTATACAGGGGTATAAAGGTTAGGTGGCTCAGTGAATAGAGTACTAGCCCTTGAGTCAGGAGGACCTGAGTTCAAATCTGGCCTCAGACACTTAACACTAGCCATGTGACCTTGGGCAAGTCACTTAACCCCAACTGCCCTGCCTTCCCCCCTGCAAAAAAAAAAAAACAACAACAACAACAAAAACTAAAAGTGGTTGTACAAATTAAACCAATATAGTCAAGATTAGAAGGATGGCAGAAAAGGGGAATGGATGTAATTTATAGTAAGTTTCTCTTATAAAGGCCTCATTTATGAAATACGTAGAGAACTGAGTCAAATTTATATGAATGTGAATGATTCCCCTCAAAGGGCTATAAATATTTGATTATAGTTTGTGAAAAGTGTAAAAGAATACTGAAGGTTATCATTTAAATAATATCCCCCTTTTGCAGAGATGAGAGGTTGTACAATGTACATATTTTCAGTATACTGATTTTTTTTTTGCTCTCCTTTTGTTTTAATCTTTAGAAAATATTATTTATGGAGCAGCTAAGTGACGCAGTGAGTAAAGCGCTAGCTGAAGAATCAGGAGGACCCGAGTTTGGTTCTGGCCTCAGACACTTAACATCCATACAAAAAAACTAGCCGTGTAACCTTGGGCAAGTTACTTAACCCCAATTGCCCTCCAAAAGGCAAAAATATATATTATTTATTATCTGAAGAGATTCTGTAGCAGGGAGGGGGAAGTTACTAGGGAAATTATTGGTGATATAAAAAAATTTATTTTAAAAAAATAAACAATATTTTTCTCTTTAAGTATTTTGGTGGGAAACTAGGCAACTTAAAGTTTCAGATGCTAACTTTAGTAGGACTTAGAGCACCTGCTGGAGGAAAGCAATGGGAAATAAAGGGAAGGAGGAAATCATAAATGTGAATGGTATAAATTCACCCATAATTGATAATAACACAATAGATTAGAAAGGAGAATCCAACAATATGTTGTTTAAAAAAACACACTTGAAACATATTTACATAGAGTTAAAATAAAAGTCCGGAGCAAAATCTAATATGCTTCAGTGAAAGTAAAGAATCCAGAACTCTGATCAATTCACTGACCAGCAATGATTACAAAGGACCAACAATGAAGCATAGTACTTACCTCCTCAGAGAGAACTGATGGACTCAGAGCACAGAACGAAACATAGATTTTTGGACACGGCTGAGAGGAGAATTTGTCTTGCTTGAATATGAATATAAGCAGGAGGGTACTAAAGTCAGCTCTAAATTAAATTTTCAGTGCAAGCACTTACACCTCAAAAAACAGCAAGTGCTCCAAACCAGGGCTTGATTTATCATTTTACTTACTCTCTAGATTTTATAAAGTGACAGAGAAAATGTTACTAATGTATATTAAGCTTAAAATTTCTTTTTTTTTTTTTAGAGTTGGTTGTTAAACATTTGACCTAGAGCTCCTGGTTACAAAAGTTTTGTTTTTCTTTTTTTTTCCAGTAGGGGCAGGAGCAGGAAGGGGAAAAACACTTAATAATGGGGAGGAGGAGGGAGAAAGAAAAATAAGAGATATTTTTAAAAAGCACATGCCCAAATAAAGCAGCGACCAACCTTGGTGGCTGAAAGTAGATAATAAAATATACTCTCCTTTTTGCTAGATAAGGTAAGGTATTCTAGGAGTCTAATGCTGGACTTCCATGATGAATATGATAGCAGATGTCATTATTTGCCAGTCAGTTTTTCTTAACTGTTTTAATTTGTTAACAGGGAAGTTTCTGTGACAGGTAAGGGGAGATATTGGGAATTAACTTCAGTATAAAAAACAAAAGGCAGCAATTGAACTATTTTTTTAAGTGTTAGACTTGTGGATCAGAGAACCTAGATACAAATCTAGTTCATTACTTCATTTTCCACTCAGCTGCCCTTTGTTGGACTTTTCCATAATGCCCCCAGAAACCTCATCATCAGAAACCTCTTTAACAACATCAGCCTTGGCACTTACACCTCAACAGCAGCCTCTGCCCTTCTGAATGGAGGGTGAGCCCCACTGAAGAACAGCATCGGGGCCTTCCATCTCTCCATGTCCCTCATGGCTACACTCTTGGATTTCTCCATCGTTTGGGGCTCCTCTTCCCTCCTTTTCAGCTTCTTTTTATGTGTTTTCTTCCCTCGTTAGATAGTAAGTTCCTTGAGGGCAAGAACTGTCTGTCTTTATTGCATTTAGAACAGCACTTAACACAGTGCCTGGCCCATATTGGATGCTTAATAAACATTCATTGACCGATTGACTTACCATGTGACCTTAGCCAAAAAGTCATCTAACATCTCTGGAACCCCCTTGCTTTTTATTTTAACAAATTTTTTTCAATTAACAAGCATTTTATAAGACGCTCCCAGTTTCTCCCCACTGCTGAAGAAAAGGGAAAGAAAAACAAGACGCTTGCAACAAATAGATATGGTTAAGTAAAACAGATTTCCACATTGGCCACGTCCTAAAAAACTGCATCACATTGTGCATATTCAATCCATCATCTCTTCTGCAGAAGGTGAAAAGCATTCTTCATCACTGGTGATCCGGAATCATTATTGGTCATTGCATTGATCAGAGTGCTTAAATCTTTCAACATCTTTTCATTTTTACAATGTTATTAAAAAATGAGGAGACTGGGGACTAAATGACCTCTTAAGAGCTTTTTCACTTCCAAACCCGTATCTACTACATGACATGCTTCATTAATATGTAGCTTTGCTGAAACCTACCACAAGGTGGCGCCAGATCACCTAGTGAAAAATTATTTTTGTGAGACAAAGCATTTCAAACCAAGCTAGTAGGGGCAGCCAGGTATCTCAGCGAGTAACAGCACCAGCTCCAGTGTCAGGATGACCTGGGAATCAAATCTGGGCTCAGACACTTAGCACCCACCCAGAAACACCTGGCCGTGTAACCTTGAGCAAGTTACTTAACCTGGATTGCTTTAAAAAAAAAAATAAGCAAACCAAGCTAGTGACTTGATTACAATATCAAAAGCCTCAGCTGATCTTTCTCTTCCTACCGTGTAACTTCTCTGACACTGACTCTATCAGATGGTGCTATTTTGGCAGTAAAAGTATTTGCTACCCTGCTTAGTTTTGCACCTTTTCTAAGTTCTGCTTATTTTTGCAACATTTCAGTCCTTATTCCTCACTGGTTCCTCTGCCTTTCTTTAATTCCCATAGAGATCTAATTGTTCATACATACATGTATGTATGTATATGTGTGTACGTATACATGTACATATATGTGAACTCACATGTATACACATATAGTTCATAATATAGAATGTTTAGTGTCTGTGGGTCCATAAATACCATAGAGATCCAATCATTCATCTATAGATATGTGTATGTGTATGCATATACATACATACACACATGTAGATAGACAGACGGACAGACAGATAGAGATAGGCAGACAGACAGACAGACAGACAGACAGACAGACAGACAGACAGACAG
>NW_027187378.1:9921484-9977252 GCF_028583685.1 Petaurus breviceps papuanus
CAGACAGACAGACAGACAGACAGACAGACAGACAGACAGACAGACAGATAGATAGATAGATAGATAGATAGATAGATAGATAGATAGATAGATAGATAGATAGATGGATGGATGGATGGATGGATGGATGGATGGATGGATGGATAGATAGATAGATGATGGATAGATAGATGGATGATAGATAGATAGATATGATAATGATACTATACCCCATCTTGAAAGAAACAACATGGGATGTATATTTGCATCTTCTTAATACCATCAGTACAACTGTTTTTAAGCTCCTGGAGTAGTGGTTTAGCCTATAGCAGCAGGAACATTACTCTCTGTGGTGAAGGTTGAGGTTGGTCTATATAATTTCTGGGTTCCCTTCCTTCTCTGAGATTCTACGATTCTTTTTCTGTGACAGCTAGTCACGGGGCAAGATTAGGCTAATACAATGACACAAGTGAAGCTTTCCCAGAAAATAACTCTTTCCCCCTTTTCCGTTGTTCTAATGCCTAGCTCTTTGTGACTCCATTTGGAGTTTTCTTTGCAAAGATAGTGAAGTGGTTTACCATTTCCTTACCCAACCAGCTCATTTGACAGATGAGGAAACTGAGGCAAAAAAGGTAAAGTGGCTTTCCCAGGGTCACACAGCTAGTAAATGTCTGAGGTCAGATTTGAACTCAGGCCTTCTTGACTCCAGGCCCAACGCTCTATCCACTGGCTGCCCTGGCCTTTTCCCCTAGCCTGTTTCTAATCCTTCCACAGGATGATTTGGTTTTCCTATTCATGATTTAATCATAGTCTTAAAGGGACGTAGAATGGGAAGAAAATTCTCTGATACGGTTTCTGTATTTTTTGTTGAATTTTGTTTTGAGGCAGTTTGTGACATAGCAGAGTGATGGTACTAGAGTCAGAAAGACCTGAGTTCAAATCCAGCCTCAGACACTTAATTAGCTGTGTGACCTGGACAAGTTGCTTAATCCCTGTTTGCCTCAGTTTCTTCAACTGTAAAATGGGGGAAATAATAGCACCTACTCCTTAGGGTTTTTGTGAGGATCAAACGAGACAATATTTGTACAAAGCACTTGGCACAGTGCCCTGCATACAGTAGGCACCATATAAATGCTTATTCTCTTCTCTTCCCTTTTGGAGGTGGCAACGTACTCAGCTATTTTAGCTTAAAGTGTGAGGTTTTAACACTGGATATGAAAACAGGAAGAAGAAAAGCAGAGGTAGAAACTGGGGACTGGGGCTCGGGGTGGGGTAAGCATGCTAGCAAGAAAAAAATGATGTAAACTAAAGTTAACTGCTCTTTGATTTCTTTTGTTTTTCCAAACAAATTTGATTCCCAATGAAGTGCATACTTAGGGCTTGTTTTAACCAAACTTCTAGCCTGAAGAGAAGACAGGCATAATTATGTTTGCCAAGCTTGGTATTACCACAAGGAGAGAATAGAGCATGCAGAGAGAAAATGGGGGGTTGGATAAAAAATCAAGACTTACACACTTCCTCTTAATCTTGACAGTCTAAAGAAACATGGGGAAGGGGGAAGTTAGGTGGCACAGTGAATAAAGCACCCTCCCTGGAGCCAGGAGGACCTGAGTTCAAATCCAACCTCAGACACTTGACGTACTTACTAGCTGTGTGACCTTGGGTGAATCACTTAACCCCAATTGCCTTGCCTTTCCCCATCCAAAAAAAAAAAATGTGTGTGTGTGTATGCATGTATGTATCTGTATATATATGAACATATGTCTGTATAAAGAAACATGGGGAGCATTGGTTCATCACATTGCAATTTAATGGTACTGCAGGTGTCAGGATGGTAAATGGGGAGGGGTGGGGGATTGGAATGAAAGGTACCTCAGCCTGTAGCTTGGATTTCTGCATCTGTAACTGGGCCAGGATACCTTTGTATTCTTCAAGCTGGCTCTGCAGAATGGGAACCCTCCTTTCAGCTATGAGCTTCTCCTGGAACAAAATAAGAAAATGTTTGCTGTTTATAGCACACTATCAGAATTTGAAGATTAGTGCTACTAAAACCCAAAAACAATAGGCAAAGATGTTGGGAGTAGGGGTTGAGAGCAAGGAATGGGGAGAAAGAGGTTAAGTCAATAAGCAATGCATTGTGTACCACAAAATGCCAGGTACCAAGCTTGCTAACCGCTGGGGATTAAAAAAAAAGGCCTCCTCCCAAAAAAGCCCCTACTCTCTAAGGGCTTATGTCTGAATGAGAGACAAAGACAATATGCAAAAAGTAATGTACAAACAAAATATATTCAGGATAAATTGGAGGTAATCTCTAGGGAAAGCACTCAGATTAAGGAGGACTGGAAAAGGCTTCTTGCAGAATAGAGGAATTTAGCTCAGAATTGAAGAATGCCAGGCAAGCCAGAGGGCTGGAGATGAGGGGGCAGAAAACTCCAGGCATGATGGACAGTCAGTGAAGATGCCCCAAGTTGGGAGATGGGGTGTCTTATGTGCTGAACAACAAAGAAGCCAGTGTTACAGGCAGGGGAATAAAGTGTAAGACAGGAAAGGGAGGAAGAGGACAGATTTTGAAGGGCTTTAAAATCTAACAGATGATTTTATATTTGATCCCAAAGGTAATAGGGCCCCACTGGGGTTGACTGAACATGGGGGTGACATGGTTAGACCTGCTTGATCATTTGACAGCTGAGTGGAAGATGGATTGGAGTAAGAAGAGACAAGAGGCAGGAAGACCAATCAGAAGCCTACTTGCATAAAGTAATGAGGACTTACACCAGGATAAGGGCAATGTCACAAGAAAGAAGTGAATTGAAAGGAAACAGATAGAGGAGTGGCACGGGGTGGAGAAGGGCAGTGAGAAAGAGTGAAGAGTTGAGAACGGCACCTAGATTTTAAGCCCAGGGTTCCCAGGACTATGGTGGTACACTCTACAGGAACAGGAAAGTTAGGAAGAGGGGAGAGTTTGGGGGACAAAGTTCAATTTTGGCCATGTTGACTTAAGATGTATAAGAGACATATCATTTAAGATGCCCAATAGGCAGCTGGAGAAATTCTGCTTTCTTTTCCTTAAAAAAAAATCTCAAATTCTATTCCTAGGAATGAAAGCTCATATTATAGCTGTATTGACTATCAATATTATTTTATTTTATTAAATTCAACTCTCTTCTCTAGATAAATATTTCACATATAAATTTGTAGGGGGAGAACTATAAATATAAGTCCAAGCAAAGAACAAGAAGTCCTCTTTATTTTGCATATTCTGTTACAGAATTTCTTAACCTGGGATCCATGGACACTGAAGGTGTCTGTGGGTAAATTTCAGGGGTTTGATGAACTTAGATGGGAAAATGCAGCATTTTTATTTTCACCAACTTCTAACCAAACTTGGCATTTCCTTTCATTATGAACCTTTAAAAAACACTTTAGTCTGAGAAGGAATCCACAGGTTTTTACCAGTTTATCAAAAGGGTTCATGACACGGACACAAATTAAGAACTTCTGCCCTGTTCAGGGGCACTTGCATGGTATAGTGGAGAGAGCTCTGGGCCTGGAGTTAGGAAGAAGAATTTTAATCCAACCTCAGACACTTACTAACTGTATGACTCTAAGCAAGTCATAGTCTCTGACTACCTCAGTTTTCTCAACTGCAAAATGGGGGTAATAATACCTCTCAGGGTTATTTCGACTCAGTGAGATGATATTCATAATGCACTTAGCTAGGTATCTGGCATATAGCAGATACTTAATCAATGCTTGTTTCCTTTCTTTTCACTACTATAGTCAAAATCTAACAAGGGCTGGAGGTAGAAAGACAAAAATGCCAGCTCCTATCCTCAGGGCGCTTACAGTCTAGTAAGAGATACAACTTGGAAACATGTACAAGGTCATCTGAAGAGGGGAAAGGTCCTCACAACCAATGGAATCAGGAAAAGTTTCCTATAGATGAGAACTTCTTAAATTTTTTCCACTCGTGACCCCCTGAAACCCATGAGATCTCAACCCAGTTTAAGAAGCACTGCGGTACAGATGAACCTTAAGGAAGTGAAGGATATTTAGCAGCAGAAGAGAGGATGAAGTAAAATCTAGCATTTGCAACCTACACAAAGGACAGCTACAGTTCTGGGAACAGAAAGGCTACTTTGGCTGGAACAGAAGTAGAGTGGTATAAGTCTGTAGTAGGAAAAGTAGGTTTGAGCCAAATTGTTCCAGGGCTTTAAATTTCAAGTTAATGAATTTGTATTTTTTCCTGGAGTCAATAGGGAGCCACTAGAGTTTTTTGAACAGTGCTTTAGGAAGATGATTTTGACAGCGGTATGAAGGATGGACTGGAGAAGAGAGAAAATTTGGAGAAAGGAGGATGGCCATGAGATCAGGGTTAGGGATCAAGGAACCTAAATTTTAACAATTTACATACAGGCATCTAAACTCATGCTGATCTACCAATGTTGGCTTTCCTCGCGACAACCCCATGAGGAAATTTAGCAAAAGATCAAAAATCCTTCCTTTACTCAGCAGGGAGAGAGAGAGAGAGAGAGAACACTGTGCTTGGTTGGCACAAGAGGAAACAAAGATGAATAAGACGCATTCTTTCTCTTCAAATCGAATAAAAATGATATAGCCCTTAGCACAAATAGCTATAACAGAAAAGTAAAGATGATAAGCCCACCAGAAAGACATAAATAAGGCGCTATGTGAAGTCTGATGGGGGGTGATAATGATTATATAAATATGTAAATTATATGATTGTATAAGCTGTGTGATAATTATTAATAATTTTAACTCTTAGTAGTAATTATTATTATATTTCACCTATATAAGATGGGACTTTACGGGTAAGGTGGTGTGTAAGCTGAGTCTTCCAGCACACATAGTTGTTCAGTTGTGTTAGAGCCTTCGTGACCCCATTTGGAGTTTTCTTGGCAAAGATCCTGGAGTGGTTTGCCATTTCCTCCTCCAGCTCATTTTACAGATGGGGAAACTGAGGCCAATGAGACTAAGTGACTTGCCCAGAGTCACCTAGCAAGTAAATGTCTGAGGCTAGATTTGAACTCAAGAGGATGAGTCTTCCTGACTTCAGGTCCAGAACTCCATCTCTCGAACGTCTGTCTCTACCACTAACTCAGCTGTGTGACCTTTGATCTCTAAATCTCAGCTTCTTCACTTATAAAGTGAGGGGGTCTGACTAGGGGATCCTAGTCTTTTCAAGTTTAACATTCTCTGAGTTATGATATAATATAAAGACTGTTTTCTCTACTTGTTTATGCTTAGAACAGGCAACTTCCATACAGAAGCTTGTCAGCATTGATGCCTGAGACATCAAGTATCTAACGTGGTGGAAGCAGGGGGAGAAAGAGTGTCAAGATAGTACTGACTAGTTGTTTATTTGGGAGTTGATTTGTATGGATTTTCATAATATGCACAATCCTATATTAGTTTTCTCATACATTTAGATTTTCTCAAATTATTTAGCTATTTTTAAATGCAGGGGTAAAGATTTATTTTGCCTCTGTCAAGTCCTCTTCCCCTTTCTCACCATTTTTCATTATTTATTTATTATTTCCAAAGTTTAAATGCACCAGAAAGTGCATAATTGATACATAGATGTTTCTATAGACCCATACATAATGGGAGTGATCAGGGAGGGTTTGTTAAAACTGATGAGTACCCCCAATCAATTTGAGAGGGCTACAAGGTGCAAAACCTTGTCATGAAGACTAGGCTACAGCAAGTCCTAGGGTGATATTTGTGCTCCAAACCTCCAAAGTATATTTATTGAGGGGGGAGTCTAATGAGCTATTCGAATGATTTATGGTTTGTTTGGGTGTGTTTGCTTTTTGGAGGGCAATTGTGGCTAAGTGACTTGCCCAAGGTCACACAGCTATTTTTTTGTTAAGTGTCTGAGACTGGATCTGAACCCAGGTCCTCCTGACTCCAGGGCCAATTTATGGTTTTTTAATGGGCTCCAATGAATCCTTTACATCTTATATATTTTCTCCAGTGGAAATTACTAAATGTTGCCCCACAATTAATACCCATATAGTATGCACTGCATGCCTATTTGGGACTTGGTGACCATTACCAACATGTGAGTCAACCTAAACACAAGCCATACCTAATCAGGAGATTTTCCCTGGAGTAAAGCTCCAGAGTGAGGGCAAAGAACCAAAGAGAGATCTTTGAGATCTAAGAGATCTTGAGGGGTCAAGCCCCAGGATTAAGCCTTGTCCTTGTGAGCCCAAAGTCCATTGGCAAGTGGAGCTGGATCACAGATAAAACACCTAAGTCAAAAATCAAACTATTTATTGAGAGCCTTATATGTGAGAGGCACAGAAATTTAAAATAATTTCTATTGTCAAGGAAGGTTGTTGACTATCTAGTTGATATGTGTTAATACACTCAGCTTTAGAACTTCTGCCCTGGGAGGTGAGATGCCATTAATTGGTGAGTACAAACTCAGGGAGCTTGTTCTATCTGTTGCCCCCAGACCATGCTTCATACCAGCACCCAGGCTATCCAAACAGTAATGTCATCACCTGAAAAGCCTCTGTCAATTGGCTGCCCTATGGTTCTACTCACCATCCCTTTGGCTACCCAGCACAAAACAAATAATAACAAAACTTATTATTATAGATTATTATAGATTATATAATGTGTTAATATATAATATACAATAAATAACATATAATATATATAATAACAACAGCTAATATTTACATAACACTATGTGCCAGGTTCCGAACTAGGTGCTTTACAATTATTATCTCATTTATCCTTCCCAGAATGAAAGCTCTCTGAGGGCAGGAACTTGTCTCACTTTTATAAGTTTATTTCTACAATTTAGCACAATGACCAACTCATAGGAAGTGCTGGATAGGTCCTTTTTATTCATTCATTATGGAGACCTATACATATCATTGACATTTTGTTGATTTGGGGGCAAGTAGGTGGCACAGTGGCTAGAGCACCAGACCTGGAATCAGGAGGACCTGAGTTCAAAACCCAGCCTTGGACAAGTCACTTAACCCTGTTTGCCCTAGTTTCCTCATCTATAAAATGAACTGGAGAATGAAATGGCAAACCACTCTAGGATCTTTGCCAGAAAACCCCAAATAGGATCACAGAGAGTCAGCCACACCTGAAACAATTCAACAATAATTTGTAGCTTCATCTGTGGATAACTGAAAGGAATTTTTTCTAGGATAATATGCCATATGAATGAGCAACCTGAGAACAAGTAACTAGCTTCCATGATATTTAAAAAGTGCTCTAGGCGATTTTATACATCTACTTGTACTTTATAAATTCACTAAGATTTACAAAATAAGGCTAGGGTGAATTCTAAATTATTACAATTTTAAATCATCTCAGTTAAAAGGAATAGTTCAAGAGTGCTTATATGCACTCTGATATAAATTAGTGCTGAATTGGAAAAGAAAACTAAAGTTTTAAAAATTAGAACTGAGATGTTTAGAAAGGAAAACCCTGAGGGAGAAAATTAGGCTTTAACATTCACACTCAAAAGAAACTGTTTAAAGCAGTTGGAGCAAGCCCCAATTATATTAATCAAAGTTAGAGGGTGGAACTTGGAATGCCAAAAGGTGGGCTGCAGGACAGTAATTTCACTCTGAAGGCTAAAAATGTCTCTCCCCACCCCCCATCCCATGTTCCCATGGCACAGCTGTTCCTTAACTGAATTTAAATTCCTACAATAAAGAATGTAGTTTGTCATCCATATGAGCAAAATGCAGAACTCCTTTGCATGCAAGGATTTGGCACAAAAAAATAGAAAAGATGACACCATCTAGCAGATGTGAAATCTTAACCAGCCCTGCAAATAAACATGAAATACTACTGGTTCAGCAAAATCTTTACCAGCCTACTATGCCCCCTACAGGAGAAATAAAGGGAGTTATGAAAAGGAAACAAAAATAGCATTTGTTGCAAATTCTAATTAAGCATTATGTTACTGCTGGGATAATTGAACTCTTACAAGTTGTTTAAAATATATGCATGTATGTATATATGTGTGTATATGTATATATGTGTGCATATTATATATTATTTTAAATATATACTGTTGTTTATATATTATAGCATATATATTATATATGTATATTATATATACATATATAATGTAATATATAATATAATGTATATTATTATATATTATATATAAATTAAATATTATATAACAAAATATATGTGTTTATATATTATACACATATAGATACACATTATATGTGTGTATATATACATATATATATGAAATGGGAGAAAAATTTCCCCACAGAATAAGTAGCAGTGACTTAAGAAAACTTTTGGAATGTTGTATAAAGAATAAACTTTTACTTTACTTCTTAAGCCTTATTTTTGTAACCTTCATGATAATCACCATCTGTTCCATATATATTGAAGGTCATAGTCTTATACAATAAATAGCATGCTGTGTCTTTTAAAATTTATTCACAGATAATTTGACACTTTCTTATATTCAAAATAAAAATAAACATGGATCTATCAGGTCCATTCACCAGATGATACTGGTGAAAAACTGAATGAGTCTTTGGAACTATCTAAAATTAGCAGCAAAACTGTACAGAAGAGAGCCAAGATGAAACCTGTCAAACTGACCTCAGTGAGGATAACAAAATTCCTTAACAGAAGAGGCGATATCCAGAATGAGGAAGGTAAAAGTCTCTGCTGATTAGACCTCATCTGCGGTAGTGGTTTTGGTTCTGGAAACAGCATCGTATGAGAGATATCAACAAACTGGAACCTAGCCAAAAACAGCACCAAGATGGCAGAGACATCCAAGCACTTTGTGTGATGGTCAGCTGAAGTCTTGTGACTTGGGAAGTCAGTGACCCCACTGATCGCCATTCATCTGACATCCCCAGCTCTGGGATATAAGCAGGGCTGTAATGGAGCTGCTCAAACAAGTTCTCCAGAGGCAATTGTTTCATTTGCAGCATGGGCTGCATTTACAAGTCTATACAAAACTCAGTTTAATCTATTGTTTTGTTGATTTTCTAGACTTTTAAAAATGATGGAGAAATATTAATAGAGCAGATAAAACTTAAAAGAATGCTGGGTATACATTTTTGGAGAGCTATTTGTTAAATGCATGCCAGCACACCCCTCAATATAAGCATCTGTGCCCCCAGATATTCTCCTTTCCCATATGGAGAATACAGGTGGTGATGTTCCATTCAGATATCATATGCATAGTCTGATCCTCACCCTTACTTCCAAACTTGGCTATAGCTGCTTAAGGGAAGCATTAGAAGCCAGACTCCTCTGTATAAACTTCCTTGCTTTTGGCCTCAGTTCAGACCAGAGGATACTTGCCTCTGCCCTTCCCATAGCACTAGCTGTTCTTCTCAAGTATATAATCACTATGGGCTCCAGGCTCCTAAACACTGCCTCTCTCCCATACACAGTGTCTAGCTGCGCTGATGCATTCAGTAGTACACTGGAGCCAACCCATACTTAGGAGCTAACCGTTATGTTTTCAGTGTTAATATTTATGCCTCAGAAATTGGCAAACGCTACATGTCGGGGCAAACTGAGTCATGCATATGTTCCAGATTTGCTGCTTTTTTTGGTGTGGTTTGTTTTTTTTTCAGAGAGTTAGTTTTTAAACATTTACCATCACACACTCAGATAGATTCCTCCCAACTCACTCTAGACCAGGACTGCTTAATCTAGGATCTATGGACTTTTATTTTTTTTCTGTTTTTTGGAGGGGGGAAGGTTGGGCAATGGGAGTTAAGTGACTTGCCCAAGGTCACATAGCTAGTGTTAAGTGTCTGAGGCTGCATTCAAACCCAGGTCCTCCTGACTCCAGGACTGGTGCTCTATTCACTGAGCCATCTAGCCGTCCCAGTCTGTGAACTTTTAAAAAATATTTTGACAACTATATTTCCATCTAGACCCCACCATATCTTGTTATCTCTGTTTTACTTTCTTAGGCAATCTTAAATTTTTTTTTATTTATTTTATCTTTAATTTACTGAATAAAACAAGAATTTTCATAACATAGTATAATTTTAAAAATGGATGATTACACATGAAACTGCAAATCTATTATGTACACCTTTCTATTCCTTTTAAATACATAATAAAGTTATTATGTAAATTTCTTTTTTTTTCCTTTTTTTCTTCCCTCTCTGCTTCCCCCCTCCCCTTCATCCTAGAGATGGCTACCAATAGTCACAAATAGGTACATATATATATATATATATATATTTAAAATTATCCTATATATACTTCTATTTATCAGTTCTTTTTCTGGATGCAAATACCATCTTCCTTCATAGGTCCTTTGTAGTTAATTTGGATATTTGTAACATTTCTAATATTGGGATTGTCTGACACAGAGAAGAAGAAAAGACCTATAGGGGTCATGGCGGCTGTCTTCCAATAGTTGAAGGATTGTTGGATGGAAGCAGAGTTAGATTTGTTTTGCTTATCCCCACAGGACAGAACTAGAAGCAATGAATGAAGGTTGCAAAGAGGTGAATTTCTGTTTGAGGAAAAAAAAATTCTCCTCATTTAGGACTATCAAAAAGTGGAGTGGGGGAAGGGGCGGCTAGGTGGCTCAGTGAAGAGAACACCGGCCCTGGAGTCAGGAGGACCTGAGTTCAAATCCAGCCTCAGACACTTAACACAAAACTAGCCATGTGACCTTGGGCAAGTCACTTAACGCCAATTGCCCTACCTTCCCTCTCCAAAAAAAAAAAAAGCAAAAAAAAAACTATTAAAAAATGTGGAGTGGGCTAGCTTGGTATTTGATACAACCTAGTAGAGCAGATGGGAAAACCTTGCAGGTATAAAACCCTAAACTAACCATTGGAATATGGTAGAGAGCCATCCTCTTCAGGTACAAAATGGACTAGATAGGTCTCTTCTAATTCTGAGATTCTATGATTCTTTATGAAATATCCAGTAAATATGGAAGGAGAAATATGAAAGAAAAGAAATAACATTTATTAAGTGCCTACTATATAGCAGGCAATGTGCTAATCACTTTACAAATATTAATTCATTTGGTCCACACAACAGCCCTAGGTAGGTAAATGCTATTATCATCCTATTTAGAGATAAGGAAATTGAGGCAGACAGAGATTAAGTGACTTGCCCGGGTCACCCAGCTAATAAGTGACTGGTACTAAATTTGAACTCATGTCTTCCAGACTCTATCCACTCTGTCATCGAGCTGCCTAAACAACGGCAACTGGGAAGAAGATATGAACAATATTCTGACCTCAGATACGTATATCCTAAGGCACAGAATGTGGGAAACAAAGTTCAAATGTCATTTTAGCACAAGGGGATGGCTATAATCACACAGTTACCACAGAGGTCTGATGGGATAAGAAGTAAGACTCAGATCTGACAATGGAAGAGTACATACAGCTTGTTTAAAAGAAACTGAGCTGCTGGAAGGAAAAGGGAAGCAGCAAGAATTGTTAAGAAAATACAATTACTCCAATGGAGAAGTTGTCCAAGTATGTGAAAAAGCAATTCTCAGAGAGAGAATGACAAACTATTAAAATCCATGTGGAATATTGCTGCAAATCACAAATAAAAGAAATTAAAGTTAAAAATTATGTGGTTTCACCTCACGTCAAACAAATGGGGAAAGATGACAGAAGAGAAGAAGAGACAATATTAGAGGGTTCCAGAGAAATAGACACAGCAGTGCATTATTGGGAGCTATGAGTAGGTACAACTGTTTGGAAAAGCAACTTGGGATTATACAAATAAAGTAACTAAAAAGTCCACACTCTTTGACTGGGAGATTCTGCTGCTAGGCATATAACCTAAGATAGATGGTCATTGACAAAAGAAATCCTCCATCCAAAATATTTATAGCAGCACTTTTTTGTGGTAGCAAAACACGAAAATGAAGTTGATATCAGTCGGTTGGGGAAATGGCTAAACAATTGTGATGTTTAAATGTAATGGAATATTATTTTTGTTTAGTTGTTCCCAATCGTGTCTGATTCTTTATGACCCCATTTGGGGTTTTCTTGGCAGAGATACTGGAGTGGTTTGCCATTGCCTTCTCCAGCTTATTTTACAGATGAGGAAACTGAGGCAAACAGGGTTAAGCAACTTTCAAAGGGTCACAGCTAGTGAGTATCTGAGGCTGGATTTGAACTCAGGTCTTCCTGACTCCAGTGTGGCTCTCTTTCCACTGAACCACCTAGTTGCCCTTATGGAATATCAAGAAATAGCAAAGATGCTCAATATAAAGAAGTGCAAAAGCATTTATATGAACTGATGCAAAATGAAGTGTGCAGAGTCAGGAAAACAATGACTATGTAAATGAAAAGGACAAGAACCACGAAGCCATCAAAAGTGACTCTTGTGAAGGTAAAAAGAAAAATCTTGGCTCCAAAGGAGAAAATGTGACATGACATGTTCCCACCACCTTGGCAGAGGAGTGGTCCCCACATGTGGAACATTACAAATAACTTCAGATTTTTTTTTCTATGTGTTTATCCGTTTTGCTGGATTTCTTTCTCTTCTTCCTTTTTTTTCTTAAAAAAAAATTTGTTATAAGGAATATCTCTCTGGAAGAAGAAATGGAGGTATATTTGGAAATCTTGAAAATACAAAAACAAAAGATATCAATAAAAAAATTTTTAAAAAGAAAGTATTGGGGCAGCTAGGTGGTGACGTGGATAGAGTACAGACCCTGTAGTCAGAAGACCCCGAGTTCAAATCAGACCTTAGACACTTATTAGCTGTGTGTCACTTAACCCCAAATACCCCCCTCCCCCCAAAAAAGGAAAGTATTAGATCTGGATGGCAATAGATCATTCTGAGATCTAAAATACAGATAATGTAGACAAGGATAAAGGAATGAACAAGAGAAGTCATAATTCCCCTCTCAAATCTCTTGCCCCCTAGCCCTATTGCTGCTCATGTCTGGCCAAGCCCCAACCCTGCATTATTCTTCCACTTCTATTCACTTGGTGCTTAATGTTATTAAAATCACACAATTCCTGACTGGGTCCACCATACATTTGTGGTATCTAATCTCCTTTGGCCACCCCATTGTCAGGAGGAAATCCTTTTACTTTCCTGTTTGATTCCCTAACATACCCATAGCAGTTGTTTTGAAATTTCTCTCATCTTCTCAAGCCTCCCCCACCACCAGCTCCTCTCTCCCTCTCAGCAGAGCACATCACTCAAACTTTCCTGAGGAAATAAGGGCCAAGTGACTTAAGCTCCTTCTTTGAGTTAACATCTTTAAAAACCCTTATTAGCATCACTTCCCATTCTCTCCTGCTTTACTTCGGCCTCTCATGTCAATGAGGGCCTAGCTTTCCATTTCCTCACCAAGGCCTTACCCTTCTTGTATTCTCGATAACAAGAATAATAGAAAAATGCGAGTGTCCCCCTACAGATAGTTCCTGCAACCATTCCTCTCATCAATATTCTGTCTCCCCCTGTAGATTGACTCCTTCCTTGCTGTCTACAGACATTTCCAAGTCTTCCCCATTCTTAAAAAAAAATACTCACTTAACCCTGTTATCCACTCAAACTATTGTCCTACTCTCCTTTTCACCACTAAACTCATAAGGGGAAAAAACTGCCTATAGAACTCATTGTTTCCTCTTCTCTTGGGGCATCTAGGTGGTGCTAGAGGGTGGAACCAAGAGTCAGGACTCATCTTCCTGAGTTCAAATCTGGGCAAGTCACTCAACCCTGTTTGCCTCAGTTTCTTCATCTGTAAAATGAGCTAGAGAAGGAAATGGCCAACTACTCCAGTATCTCTGTCAAAAAAACCTCCAGTGGGGTCATGAAGAGTTGGACACAACTGAAAAAACTCAACAATTCCTCAATGAAACTGCTCTCTGCTGCATCGCCAATGTCCTCTTAATTACCAAGTCAAATGGCCTTTTCTCAGTCCTCATCCTAATAACCACCTTCTCTCCTCCTAGTCACTCTGCTGTCTGGGTTTTTACAACACTGCTTTCTCTGGCTTCTGCTTCTACCTGTCTGATTGCCCCTCTTCATTCGCCTTTGTTGGATTATCATCCATATTCCTCCTCTTACTGTGAATGTACCTCCAACGCTCTAGCCTGGGCCATCTTCTCATCTCCATAAAGACTCTCCCTCTCGGTCATCTCAGCTTTCATGGGTTTGAATATCATCTTATACAGATGACTCCCATATTTATATATCCAGCACCCCTTCCTGAATTCTAGTCTACATTCCCACCACCACTAGACATTTTTAATGAGATATCCTGTAGGCATCCAAATTCAAACTATCTAAATCAGAGCCCATAATCTTTTCCCTAAAATGCATCTCTCCATCAGCTCTTCCAAACCAAAGGAAGTCTAAATATGCCTGAAGCAAAGTACCTAAAAGTATCTTGCTGACAAGTTACTTCCTGAGTTGGTTTAGAAAGTAGCAGCAGCAGCAGCAGCAGCAGCAGCAGTAGTAGTAGTAGTAGTAGTAGTAGTAGTAGTAGTAGTAAGTAGCAGTAGTAACAGCTAGCATTAATATAGAGCTTTAAGGTTTGCAAAGCACTTTACAAACATCTCATTTGATTCTCACAACAACCCTGGGAGGTAGTTATTATTATTGCCATTTTGCAGAAAAGGGATTTTTATTTTTAATCTCTCCCACAAAGGGCAGAGGAGCTCAAGAAGCAGACACAAGGCACTTGGGTCCAAAGGGTTTTCTAAAAACCAGATCTAGTTATCTAGTTCTTGTTAAGAGCCTATTACAAGTTGAATTTGCCATGGCACTTGAGACCCAGAAAATCTTTAACTCTCCTTTCCTTTATGCAAGGAAACTCCTTCTGGTCCTCCTCAAGTCATACTCCTGGAAGGGTGGGGAAAGAGGGGCAGAAAAGGAATCAGGGCCCTCACTGAAGTACTACTGTCCCATTGGGCCTAGAAGGAAAAGAGTAAGGGAGAGAGAAGCAGATGGGATGGTAGCACAGCAAAATGCCCAAATGGAAAATGAAAGGCCTAGTTTGAGGAGAAAGAAAGACAAAACCTAGTTATCTGTCACAAGTTAAGTGACTCACCCAGGGTCACACAGATAGTAAGTATCTGAGACCACATTTGAACTCAGGTCTTCCTAACTCCAGTTCCTAGTGCTCAGGCCACTATGCTACCTAGCTGTCCCTTACAAATAAGCATTTTCTTGCTGTTTTCTCTCAAAAAAAAATATGGAAAGCCAAAAGTGGAACTGCTATTCTGAAATTAGTGTTGAGCAGTGAGAAAAAAATAACTCATGATGTAGAAGCAGCAGGGCTATGGGTATGGGCAGCTAGGTAGCACAATGATAAAGTGTGGTACCTAGAAATCAGGAAGACCTGAGTTCAAATCTGGCTTCAGATACTTACTAGCTATGTGACCCTGGGCTTAACCCTGTCTGCCTCAGTTTCCTTATCTATAAAATGAGCTGGAGGAGGAAATGGTGAACCATCCCAGTATGGGCAACATGTAGAACATATGGTCCCCACAACGGGGTAAGTCCCCTGGTCATTTGGGTATCATTAGTTAAGAGAATGCCTTGTGCCTACGTGCATTGTCATTAGAAGAGAAGCAACATGATGAATCAGCAGCCTCAGAATCAGAAGACCCGAGTTCAAATCCAATCTCTGCCACACACTAGTTAGACAACCTCGGGTAACTCAATGTCTTTGAGTGTCAGTTTCCTCATGTATAAAAAGAAGGGGTTGAACAAAATCAATCTCTAAACTCTTCTATTCCAGATACTAAAAGACTAATACTCATACTGCTCCACTAAAATAGAGATCATGAGGAAATCATCAGAAAGTCCTATGAAAATGTTAGATGATGAGGTAAGGAAAGTTAGTATTGTTTCACATGAGAGACCAACTTAGGTGGTCCTTAGGGAAGTACCCACCTCAGGACCTAAAAATGCCACCCTGGCATCTACCGAGCATACTTCAATTCTCAAAATCCTTCCCTTTGTGGCGGTTGGACCATTAAACCCTGTCCCAGGTTCTTACCTCATTTATGCCGATGGTAATTGTGGACACTGGAGGAGTGTTCTGTATGATCTGCTGGAGGACACTGACATAGGTCTGGATTTCCAAGAGATTCTGTTAGAGCAATAGAAGTATTTCCATTGAAACTTTGTATGGCCAATATTTTCCTTCTAAGAGCATTTTAGGTAATGGGGTGGGGGACCCTAAATCTCTTAATTTGACTATGAGTGTTTTCTGTTACTGTTAACTTCTCAAACTTTAGATTTTCTGTAAAGTTATAGATCTGTCCATTCTTATTTCTATGAATTTAGATTATGCTTATTTCTCCCTTGTGCTTTAAAGATTAGGCATGGAAAGTTTTAATCTCAGGTCATTTTTTCCAAATGAATAGCATACTTCCTGCTTCCTGATGCTCCGGAAATTCAAGCTAGTTATAATATTGACCTAAGTAACATATAACCATACAAGTTAATTTGTTGCATCCTACTCTAAAATATATATATACATATATAAATATATATACACACATACATGCACACATATGTACATATATATATAATTCCAAAGTCCAGTAAAAAAGAATTGTGAGATTTTGGCTTTTTGTGCTGTCTGTGCCACTGTTTTCCTTCACTGGTACAGAAAACGGAGTTGATTATAAGAGTCAGGTCTCACTGTCAAGTCAGACAGGTTCTCATGGTATTAGAACATAATTGTAAGCTTTTTAGGAGTGATAATGGAAGTCATGTGGTACAAATGGAAGGAACAATGGATCTGGAGTCAGAGGATCTGGATTCAAATCCTACCTCTGACATTTATTATTATTTGACTTTGGACAAATTGGTCTGGGCCCCAGTTTCCTCATCTGTAAAATGAAGGGGTTGGACCATATGGCCTGTAAGATCTCTTCTCACTCTAAACCTACCCTGTGATCCTCTGACTATCAAGATAAGCCATTCTGGGATACTACTATATAAAAGTAAGACCTAGTGAATGTGCACCAAAAGTGGAGGGGCCAGGCATGCTATTAGAGAAATACCCAAATACCAACTACAGTAGCCCATCCAATCTTCTGAATCACCCAACTCAATGAGCAAATACAGGAGGAACATGGAGGAAGAAGGAGCCATCCCTCCACATCTGAGGGTGGGGAGGGCAAAGAATGCCTTTCCTGATGCAGATATTCTTCCCATACAACTCCTAAAACTAGCCTTGGGCCACTTCTAACCCACTCAACATCCTATCCTCTATGATTTCCCAAGGGGTCATAGCTAGGAGCAAATGTGGAGACAAAATGGAGCATCTAAGGATGGGATGAGGGAATGGGCAAATGTTCTATAACGAAGGGGGAACACAGAATGAAAAACACGAGGATAACAAAACTATCTTCAGGTTCATTTTCCATGTGAAGAGTGCAGTATGATTCAATGAATTATTAAATGATGAAGGGGTGGAGAGATGTGACAGCAGCCTCTAGAACTCAGGTCAGTCCATTGCCACCATATGGAAAAGATTCACAGGGATTCATTATTTCCTTAACCAGTTAGGCCTCAAGATAGATTTCATGAAAACCTATATACAGTAACCAAGGTGGATTAATTTGATTAGCTAATAACAATCAGCTGATAATCACTCTTTATTCCCAATGACCAGACCATATAGTCCAGAGCCCATTCCCATATAAAAAATATTCAATGAGTGTTGTTGAGCAACCAGCTGACCTCATAGATTTTGTTAGACAAAAAGAAAAATATTTTAGGCCTCGTGTTTTCAGCCCCTTTGAAATTTATTTGGACTTATCTGACTAAGACACGGGAGAAGGTTTTTGGGAAATGGTTCATAGTTACCTTCTTGTACCTGTCCTTTGCAGCGCTAATGTCATCCTGCAGAAACTGGGATTCAATCTGAAGCTCCAGATTATGCAGCAAGGCTTCATCTGCTTCCTGAAATGTCAAAAAGGGAAACATTTCACAGTGGTCTCCCCAGTTCAGGAAAAGGAGGAAATCCTCAAGAAGCTTACATTCTAATGGAGGGATGCAACACGTACACGTGTAAGGAAACATTGGGTACATTCAAATTAACTTAACAAAGGAGAGCATTGCTAACAACTAAGAGAATCAGGAACAACTTTATGTAGATTCTTGAGCTGTACTTTGAAGGATGCAAAGAGTGGGCACAGGTACATGGGAGTTGTATGTGTTCTCACCTATAAAGCCCAAGAGATGAGTGCATGAACCCTAAATTTCTTGGCCCCAGTCATAGAAAGAGAGTGGCTTAATCTTTCAGTCTAAGAAATAGAATCCATGGAGAGTAGATTGCATGGTCTTTATTTCACCCTCAGAAAATACCCACAATAACTCATAAACAGCCAATAAAATTTTCTTCCCACTCCACTAAATCCCCCATTTCTAACTAGAATCCCCAAAGACCTCTAGATTCATTGGTTATACCCTGTGGTATGAATTCTCTTCAGAAGAGGAAGTAATTTGGGGTTGCTAGAGAAACAGCCACCAAAAATACAGCAAGTCTCATCTCCACCCCAAGGACCCCATCACAGTGATATGTTCTGGAGTCAACTTGTGCTCAGTAGAGCAGACTGTTAAATTTTCAGTGTGAACATTTATACCTCAGAAACTGGCAAATGCTACAAATAAGAGGATGATTTATTGTCTTGTTAATCATTGTAGACTTTAAAAAGTAATGGAAGGGGCGGCCAGGTAGCACAGCAAGTAAGAGCACCGGCTCCAGTGTCGGGATGACCTGGGGATCGAATCCAGGCTCCAATACTTAGCACCCACCCAGAAACACCTGGCCGTGTAACCTTGAGCAAGTTACTTAACCCCGATTGCTTCATAAAAAAAAAAAAGTAATGGAGAAAATATAATCATGAAAATTAAATTTAAAAGTATGCCACTGCGGTTGCAGCTAGGTGGCGCAGTGAATAGAGCACTGGCCCTGGAGTGAGGAGGACCTGAGTCCAAATCTGGTCTCAGACACTTAACACAAAAACTAGTCGTGTGACTTTGGGCAAGTCACTTAACCCCAATGGCCCTCCAAAAAGCAAAAAAAAAAAAAGTATGCCACAGGAACTTTATCTTCCTGGAAAGCCAGTTATTAAACAATTACTAACATATTTTTTTGCATATAGCCTTCCCATCATTTGATATTATCCTAAAGACTTGAACTTTCTCTGAAAGAAAAACAAACTCTAAAAGTCTGGATCCCCAAACTCTGGAAGTTGAACTTGCAACCCCACAGCTGGTTCTGCCCAAGGATGCCCTCTTTTCTTTCCAAAAGGCTGGATTCCAGAACTTAGGAATTCTCCTCTTGGGTTGTGAGTGAGAATACATCTAATTTCCAAATGTGTCTAATCCAGGGCAACTATTAGAGGATCACAGTGGGGGTTAGGAGAAACTGTTCACATTCATAGGCTTTTCTCTCCCAGACCCAAATCAACTCTGAGACCTATTAGCACAGTGTCTGGTCCATATAAAGAGTTTAATAAATGTTAGCTGATTGATTGGTTCAGCATAAAAGTCCTCTCAAAAACTAAAATTAATGCCACAAAAGCTCATACACCTTATTTCTTAGAAAACCCTTCAGGTCCTTACTCATATTTCAAACAATTCTAATATTCCATCTTCTTCTGATGAGATTTATGCCTATATTACTTCAATTGTATATTTAAAGTTTTATAAATATGGAAATGTAATAAGATGGTTAGGAAAGCTACTCCTACAGTCTGAGTCACCTATAAGAGTTAGCAGACTGAGCCAATGGGCATGAAGAGAAGGACTGAGCATTCATCAAGGTCAAGGTGTATCAATCAGTCTGAAAATGCCCCTCACATGGAAACAGGAACTAGATGAACAATTAAAAGTAAACAATCAGATTCGTGTACTTGCTGTATCCCCATTAGAATGCAACTTTCTCGAGTATAAGAATTGGTTTATTAATTATATGTGAATCCTCAGCATCTGACCCAACGCCTGCCAATTAGTAGAGGCTTAATCAATGCTTGTCAAGTGATTGATTGATTGATTTTGGAACAAGAAAAAAGATAGTCTGTTTCTTAGTTGTGAAGAGAACACAAACAATGCAGAAGTACTTAGATCCAATTTAATTGAATGACTGGAAAACAATAAGATGGTACATTTGATAGCATACCACAGGGCAAAGAACTGAACTCTGGCATAAACTGAGGACCCACTTATAATCTACATCGGAAAGTCTCAATTACAAGGGCTGAATTCTGATCCTGACCTTCAGAGTCAGCATTCGGCTATATCTATCTTGGGGTCATCTGCCACCATAATAAGCAATTTTTTTTTCCCCAAAATCAGGCAAGTCGCAATTGAAGTTGAAAACATCAATGGGCCTAGTGCAAAGTCTTGGGGAAAAAAAACCATTGTTATAGCCTCTGGGTTTGCAGTGATCTATCAGTAATCAAGTTACATGATACGTGGCCAACAGGATCACAGTTTCCAAAGAGGATCAAAAACAGGGAATAGAATGAGAACAAAGTCTGAAAAATCTTTGAAATTGGAAAGAATAAAAAGTGTAGCATATTCATCTTTTCTTAATTTAGGCCATTTAAATGAAAACAAATTTGACTCAGAATTCTTTGTGAAACATCATCCAACAATGAAATTAAAATGGATATTTGTTAAGCACCTACAGAATACAGATGGCATCTACCCTGCTATACTAAGCCCTAAAAAAGAAACAGTTAGTAAAATGTGGTTATGCCCTTATGGGCTTACAATCTACTAGGAAATCATGATGCATGCAGAAACTATTGTAACACAAAATAATAAATGTCATGTGCATAAGAGAGATAGATGCAAGTCAAACACCATGTGAGGTCCAAGTGAAACAAAGGTCATGGCCCTGGGGAGAGGCTATTAGGTAAAACTTCCTGGAGAAGATGTTGTTTGAGTCAAGCTTGGGTCTGTAGCACATTAAATCTTTCAAATTAAAGTTGTACCTATTCAGAGTGTCTATTAAAACCCAAGTAATTCTCTTCATCACAATAATAAAGGGTTATTGACTTGCTTTTGGCAGCATTTCTTCTTCCTTTAAAGGGCTTTTATCTGATGAGTTACTACCTTGTTGTTAAAGCATTTTTTTCAGTCATGTCCTACTTTTTGTGACCACATTGGGGTTTTCTTGGCAGAGATACTGGAGTGGTTTGCCATTCCCTTCTCCAGCTCACTTTACAGATGAGGAAACTGAGACAAACAAGGTTAAGCAATTTGCCCAAAGTCTCACAGCTAATAAGTGTCTGAGGCCACATCTGAACTCAGGAAGATGAGTCTTCCAGACTCCAATCCACTGCCACCTAGCTATCCAAGTTTCTGCCTTAGCCTGCCCCAAACAAGACTGTGGTTGCTACTGCATTTGAGGGAATTCTCTCTATGTCTGTCTCTCTGTTTCCCCACCACTCACTGACCTCCCAACCCCATCACCACCCCGTGCTTCCAAAACTAAGAAGTGAAGATGCATGTGTTTTTATTATGTCACTAATGCTGTCAGCTGGTCTTTTAGATGGGCCACCAATAAAAACTTCTCCTTTTTTCCTCATTGAGACCCTGACTGATTCTAAAAACCCATTCTGACCCAGTCATCAAAAACATGCATGTGCTCCATCACATTTAGGATCAGCTATTGAAAAGAGGATCAGAGTTAACAATGAGCGCCTGGTGAGGCTTTACAATAAGAACCACCAACAGAATTCATAAATATAACAACAACCTCAGTTGAAATCCAGAATGCTCAGAGGGTGTTATTTGGATTTCTAGTTAAATGACATTGAACCAGAAAGTTCTTTTTGTTTCAGCTTTTGCTACTGAAAGTCCAAAGGGGAAGCTAGGTTAGACGGCTGGCTCTGGAATCAGAAAGACCTGAGTTCAAATTTAGCCTCAGACACTTACTGTGTGACCCTGGGCAAGTCATTTAACTACAAGTTATTTATTTATAACTTATTTATCTATAAGCTTCTGTCTCCTCATCTGTAAAATGGAGATAATAACACCTACCTCTTGTGAGACTCAAAAGAGATATTTGCAAATCACTTGGCACAGTACATGGTACCTAGTAGGCACTATAAGTACTTATTCCCATCTCCTTGCTCCCTTATTAAATATAATATTGGAATTTAATAATTACTCATATTCATAGGTTTATAGTTTCTAATGTGCTTTGCTCACAACCATCCTGCAAGATAGCTACTAGAAGATTATTTTCCCTCATTTTAGATATGGGGAAACTGAGGTACAAAGCTATTCTATGATCTATCCATGGCCTCATGACTAGATACTATGGGATCTGGGACTTAAACCCAGGCCTCTTGGCTTCTGGTTCTGGTCTTTCTACTACAACATTGCACATCTCAGTATTTAATCTTTCTAAATAATTCAGGATATTCGCATTTCTCCAGGTCATAATTCATACGAATTTTTATTGTAGAAGTAGCTATAAGATATATAGTTGTCAGGGTTGATGGAGGCAATTTTGTTACGACCCCAGGTTAACCCCTGAAAGTCATTTGCTTGTCTCTACAAAATCTTTAAATCACCTTTTTCTTCTCATTTAAATAAGTTAAGACACTGATAGATAAATGTTGCTTGACTGAGGGCTCCACTTAGCTGGGTGCTAGTTAATCAAGATTTTACTGTATTTGTGTTGGGAGCAGACCGGCAGATTTCAGGTCCAGTTTCCAAAGCATCAAATGCTTTCAAGTTCTGGTACCTGAACCTGGAGCAGGGGAAGCTAGCATGAACCATCTTCTGACAGACTCCCTGTGACTCTAACAGAATTGGAGAGTTGTTCCTGATGAGATCCTCCAACAAGGGTGATTAATTAGTTTATGGAACAGATGCTCCTAACGTGCTCCAGGAGACAGGCGTTGGTGACATTCTCCCACTGGTAGGAGCACCGAATCACCTCTTTTATCCCTCTTCCCCCCAACCACTATTCCCATGCTTTTACTCCCTTGTTCATCTCCCTTTTTCTTCTTCCTGACAACAACAATAATAATAATGATGATGATGACAGTTCACATTCATGTAGCACTGTAACATTTTTTAAAGTGGCTTTCTCAAAATAATCTAAATGGAAAAAGAAAGAAAACCTTAAAATCTGTTGCCGGCTTGAGAGAACACTAGGTCTGGAGTCAGGAAAACCTGAGTTCAAATCCAGCCTCAGACACTTACTGACTTGGTGTCCCTGGACAATTGCTTAATCTCTGATTGCCTCAGTTTCTTCAACTATAAAATGGGGATAATAATAGCACCTGCCTCCCGGGGTTGTTGCAAGGTTCAAATGAGACCATATTTGGAAAATGACTTGGCACATAACAAGCCCTCTGGAAAATGCTAGCACCTCGAAGGCAGGAACTATCTTTTTTTATATTTATATCCTCAGAGCTTAGCACAATGCCTGGCACCTAGTAGGTATTTAATAAATGTTTGTTGACTTATATGCAAAATTAGGCCAAGTGGAGAAATACATCTTTTACATCTTTTTCTGTCTCTTTTGCCCATTACCCTTCCTTTTCCTCCCATCTTCTAAATGTGTCCCCAAAACGCTGCCTCTTTGAGTCAGGTAGGTGGAACAATAGATAAAGGTCATGCGTGGGTCTGCAGTCAGAAAGTCTAACCTCAGACACTTATTGGAAGGGGATGAGTGGGGGAGGTGACCCTGGCCAAGTCACAACGTTTATCTGCCTCAGTTTCCTCAACTATAAAATGGGGATATTAGCAGCTACCTTACAGGGTTGTTATGAAGATTGAGATTATACTTGTAAAGCACTTGGCACAGTGTCTGACACATAGTAGGTGATTAATAAATACTCATTCCCTTCTCTTCCCTCTATACCCCATGATCTTTTCCACTGCCACGGCTTCAAATATCATGGTCATCCCATCCTGAGTTCTGATCCCACAAGTCCAACTTTCTACTAGATATCTCCTCCTGTAGTCGCCTAGATTTCAAGCTGCCCGACAATTTCAATTCAACATGCATTTATTATATCTAGAATTTTGTACCAAAATCTGTATGTCCCAAAATGAATTCATCGTGTTCCCTCTAAAACATACCCCTCCTTCCAAATTCCCTATGCCTTTTGATGTAACCACCATCCTTCCAGTGACCCAGTCTGTTAACTTCAATCATCTTTGACACCTTCCTGTCTCTGGCCCTCCCAAAATACAGTCCCTTTTCAAGTTCCCTTATTTTAGCCTCTCTAGTCTCTCTCACCTCTGCACACCCCCCTTTCCATCCTCACTGTTCTACCTTAGTTCAGGCCCTTATTACTTCCCACCTATAGACTCCTAACTCCAATACTTTTTTATATGACTGTCAGAAATGAGCTGGTTGGTCCTGTTCAAAACCCTTCAGGGCTTCCCAAATTCTTAATAAGTAAAGCTCGAACCGTTTTGCCTGGTATTCCAGGACACCATCACCACCCCCATAGTCTGATGACATCAAATGTGTCCAGTCTTATCTCAGAGAATCACTCTCCATGCATATTATGTTCCAGCAAAACTGTCCTTCCTATTTCCTATGCTCAAAGTGTTTCCCCATCTCTACATCTTTGTTTACACTATTCCCTAACCCACTGAATTCCAACCTATCCTTTAAAGTCTAATTCAAGTGCCTCTTCCTCCAAGAAGCCTTCCCTGATCCCAGTTGCTCTTTCTCCTTGAATTTCATTTTGTTTTATAGCTTTCTGAGGTATAAATTTTGAGCTGGAAGTGCAAGGCTAATGAGTCCAATCCCCTCATTTTACAGATGAGGAAACCACAGCACAGAGAGGTGGGGTAACTTACCCAGGGTCACACAGCTAATAAGTATCTCAGGCAGGATTTGAACTTAGGACTTTCTGACTCCAAGTCCAGTGCTCTATGCACTATGTCAACAATCTGCCAAGGTACCATATAACATCATGTATCCTAGTTATTTGTACTTGTGTCTTACCCTCCTACAAGGGCTACAAGTCCACAAGGGCTAAGTATCTTACCCAAACTTTTTGTCTTGCCCAGAATCTATCCCTCTATAGGAATTCTGTGTTCTGTATGTGATAGTCCCTGAATGTATTTTGTTAGAGGAACGGGTGGATGAATTTTTATATCCTCCCTCCTTTAACCCCTAGCCCTCCTCTCCACCCTGCCCACTCCCACGTAGAAATACAATGGATATAGTGGCCAAGGGGTGGGCAATCTGTGACCTTGAGGCCACATGTGGCCCTCTAAGTCCTCAATTGCAGCTGAATCCAAGTCAAAGGGCCATACCTGAGGACCTAGAGGGCCACATGTGACCTAGAGGCCACAGGTTCCTAACTCCTGTAGCAGTCATTTAATAAAGCCTGTCTAATTAAATTACTTACAAAGAATTCCAAAAGCATTCTGAGTATTCATTCACCTGACTAGAATTCTTATTTCATAACAATTCCTAAAGTTTAAAAAGTTGTGATTTGGGTATCACCAGAGTTCCTCAACAAAATCATACACTAAAAAAATTCCTTGAGAAATTGTGATGTAAATTTAATTCTAGCCTGTTAGATGGATGTAGCCACAGGGCTACCATTCTTTCTGAGATGAGTACTGCTTATGTCTGATGGTTTTGTGAAAATAATTTTAAAAACTAAGCCTTTTCAATGCATAATAGCATTTTAGCCTGAAGAAGCAATTATTCAACCAATTATTTCTAAAAAGCCTCTTTCTTTTTACCTTACCCTTGAATGTAATTCCTTCATTCTATTCTGGGCTTCACTTCTGATTCTTTAGTCTTTATCTACCATATCATAGGAATCTTCTCAACCTGGATGCTCACCTTGCCTAACCCTTCAGCCTCCTCACCCTAGCAGCTGTCTCTGCCTTGGGTCCTCTCACACTGGCCATACATAGAGTCCCTGCAAATCCTTTCTCTCATTGGTTGGTTCCTCCCAGTACTTCCATTTTAAGGAAAGCACTGGGCCAGCCACGTCTTTACTCTTTTCTGGGCTCCACTCCTGACTTTCCAGACTTTCCTCAGCATAACCCCAGTGGATACCCTCCCCACAAGACATATATCCTTTCCAGCTTTCTTTTTATGTGTTGTCTTCCCCTATTAGAATGTAAGCTCCTTGGGGCAGCTAGGTGGTGTAGTGAATAAAGCACGGACCCTGGAGTCAGGAGGACCTGAGTTCAAATCCAGCTTCAGACACTTGACACACTTACTAGCCATGTGACCTTGGGCAAGTCACTTGACCCCAATGGCCCTGCCCTCCCCCATCCATAAAGCAAGAAAAAAAAAATGTAACCTCCTTGATTGCAAGGTGATCTTTCTGAGTGGTTTTATATGTAATCTTAGCACAGTGCCTGGTATAAAGAAATGTTTTTTGACTTGACTTGAATATTTTCATAACTTCAGATTGTAACTTTTTTAAGGGACCATTTGAGATGAAAAGAAACTAAGAAAAAGATGATGAAATATTGGAGGTAAGACGCTACAAGAAAGATAAAATGTTTATTTGATCTAATTATTTGGTCAGAGATGTGTCCATCACAACTGCTGTTCTCAGAGGTCAGATTTGGCTGCTCAGTTATTATATATTATTAATCCAAAGTATAATTACAATTGAAAGAAGAAATCTGAGCCATTGTATTTCCACAGTGCCCAACTTCCTAAGAGGAGAGCAAGGAGGATCCAGCAGCCAGTGGTCACCCCTGCTCTAATTTCTTATTTCTGCTCCCAGACTAGCCCAGCTCCCCTGATTTCCCCAGTATCTGCAAGCGCAGGCAAGGTGAACATTCAGGGTGAGATGACTTCTATGATGACTACAGAGCAGCTTTTCTCTCTGTACCCCTATTCCAAATTATCCTACTCCCCCACCTATGTTCCCTGAGGTAAAGAGCCAGCCCACTTTTTACCCAACTATCCTATAAGTAGCATGGACTTTTCAAAGGAGTCATATTACCAAGAAACATGGCAATGGAAGCAAAGTATAAGAAGGATTACATCAGGTGGATAGAGTTACAAGGAAGGAGCTTGACAAAGTAGACACATTTCTGAACTGGTTTGCAGTTCAAAGAAAATCACTCAAACTTTTAGCACGTTAAATTTGCCTTGTTACAGGGTATAGGCATGGAAGAACCATCAATCAACAAGGATAGAGATAGGGACTCTACCTGTGATTTCATTTGTTATAAGGTATTCCTGGATCCTATTCTTGCTGGCAATGTAGATAAGTCACTTCTCTGAAAATTATATGGTCTTAGAGAGCTGCCTAGAACACCAAGAGACTTGCCCAGGGTCCCAGAGCCAATATGTATCTCAGGTGGTATTTGAAATCAGGTCTTCCTGGGTTTCAGATCTGCTCTCAATTTGCCAAATTCACTTTTGCCAAATTTGTTCAACTTTGCATTTGCCAATGATAATTGGCAAATTATCCATTTGCCAAACTCACTCTCATCAATTAATAATTAATTAATATTCATATTGATCTGCCTTTGCCATGCTCACAAATAAACCAATTAATTAATATTTATGTGTGATCTGGGGGACGTACCTACTGGTTGGTCAGATTATCCAAGAGTATATATGATTCCTGTACTCTTACTCCTACCCTTGAATTTCTTTTTCTTTTTTTTTTTTTTTGCTTTTTGGAGGGGGGAAGGTAAGGCAGTTGGGGGTTAAGTGACTTGCCCAAGGTCATACAGCTAGTTTTTGTGTTAAATGTCTGAGGCCAGATTTGAACTTAGGTCCTCCTGACTCCAGAGCCAGTGCTCTATTCACTGTGCCACCTAGCCGCCCCTACCCTTGAATGTCCATAGACTTCTAGGAAGAAGGAGGAAGCCCAAAGTGGGCAGCTTCACAGGAATCATTGTGCAGAATACAGTGTGTGTGAGTAAAGGGAGAAGAGAAAAATGGGCAGGAATGGATGGGTGGTGGAGGCATTTGGGCAGGATCTGCTGGATTTTTGCTCCTGATCCATGACTCAGAAGGACAAGATGGCAACCCTCTTCCTCTCCCCCTCCCTTTCACAATCCAGATAAAGGTCAAATTTCCCTTTTTGTCATCCAGTCCTTTCACTTCCTGTTTTTCCATTTTCTCTTCCTTGTTTCTTCAGCCAGGATTAAGAGTTTCAATTTCTCCATTTAATTTTGTGCTTATGCGATTTGACCAAAACTACTTCTTTAGAAAGAACGCTTGTTGGACTACAGAACTGAACTGTTTTGACTGGCTATTGAGTTGCACTGCCCAGATTTTGTTTTCAGTTGAATTAGACACAGTGGTTAGAGTGTTGGCCTTGGAGCCAGGAAAACTTGGCTTCATGCTCCTCTAGCGCTTACTGGCTGTCTGACTCTGGGTGAGACATCTAGAATTGCTCAACACTCTAGGCAGCTGTCTAGATATTATACTGCAGGTGCCAATTTGCACTAGTGGAGGGCATTTCCTCATCTGAGAATTCCTGCCATGAATGAAATAATGAGTCTAGTCCCTATCCCCACTGAATTGTGCAAGGGAGGGAGAGAGAGAGAGAGAACCACATCCTTTTAAAGACTGTTGCCCATTGTTGGGGGGGGGGGGAGAGGTGGAGAAGGGAACAAACTGAGCAGCAGAGGATCTACTACTTTCATAACCCTGAAGATTGCACAAATCCCATTTGACTTTATTTTCTTTTCCTCTTGTAAAAAAAAACTTTTGGTCAAACAAAAAGCCGTTCTGGAGAGTTGAGCAACCTTCCAACACAGCTGTTTGAAATAATAGCCTAGCATAAGAGGAAGTGAGAACATTGTACAAAGCTCTAGGTCTAAATTGGAGGGAGCCAGCCCTTCAGCTGCTGGGGACACTGTTGTCTGGAATGGTCAGAAATTGGCGCTGTATGGCCCCTGGCCTACTCACAAGCTCCCCCTGGTGGATGTGTGTGTGTCTGTGTCTGTGTGTCTCTGTGTGTAATGATGGACTCCTTTAATTTAATTTAACTCCAGTGACCTCACCCCCACTTAAAGTGCTAATATTCTCAGTAGTTGATTGATTAATCATTCAATCTTTAGATGTGCTGCCTTCAAAGTGGCATGATAAGACAGTAAGAATTGAGTTTAGGCCAAGTTCTAGGCCATACCCCAGTGGTCTTATAAATTATCAAGATCATTAGAATTATAGTCTTTTCCAGAAATTGGAATTAGTTGAGACCAGTTACTAAAGGCTGGCTGACTAAAATGATTCTCACCCGGGGGGGAAGCACACTGGATCTGTGGCATTAGAGATCACCCCAATTTTTCAAAGGTACCCCAAGAACACTAAGGGGGGAAATGTAGCATTTTTCCAGAACTGGAGAGTCATCAGTAAGAATAGTAGTTAGGATAACGATCTTCAGAGATTATATGGAATATAGAAACCTAGAGATCTATGTACATATGTGTGTATCACTTTAAGATTTACTCACAACCATCCTGTAAGACTGGTACTGCAAATATTGTTATACAAATTTTACAGATGAGGATAAAGGCTCTTAGAGATTAAGTGACCTCCTTCTGGGCACACAGTATGGATTAAACCCAGCTCTCAGGATCCCTGATCAGAGTTCTGTGCAGCAGGCCACCCTACTCCTCCCAGAACTGCTGCCAAGGTATTTGTTCAGGCTGTAGTGCCCTGACTCTGTAAGAAAATCATTTGCCTATCTAACCTTGAGCTTCTGGTCATCTCAGGACCACCTCTCCTGCTCCTGGAAGTGCCTTACAAGTCCCACCCATAGTAGTGAACGGTTGCTTCCAATGCTGATTGACCTGCCTGAAGTACAGTCATAGGCAAGCTGGTTTAACCTTCTGGACTAACTAACCTCTTACTGAGTAGCTTGACCTAGCCTCCCTTCTGGTTATGTGTCCATGATGTATCATATTTTTCTTAAGTCTGATACTTTTTTTGGACACAACAGACACTTCTCAACAAAAAAAAGCAAACAAGCCCCTTTGAAAATATATTCCCCCAAAACAACTGTGGAGAGTTTTCAAATCCAGCCTCTAACATTTATTGTGTGACCCTGTAGCACAACCCTGGAAAAGTCACTTTCTTCTGTGAGCCTCAGTTTCATCATCTATAAAACAGGAATAATAATACCTCTAGTAACCATCTCACAGAGATAGAGTCAGAAAGAGACAGAGAAAAGGAGAAGGAGAGGAAGAAAGAGAGGGAGAGGGAGGAGAGGGAGAGGGGAAGAGAGAGGGGGAGCGAGACAGAGAGAGAAGGAAGGAGGGAGGGAAGGAGGGAGGGAGAGAGAGAGAGAGAGAGAGAGAGAGAGAGAGAGAGAGAGAGAGAGAATAAAATAACTACTTAATCGAATTCAAACTGTAAAGTTGCTTAAAGGGGAGATACATTAAGCAGACTGTCAGCAATTCAACACAGCATTGTCTGTGAAGTGGCCCAGATCCAAGGCTGTGATCAGCTCACCTTGTTCAGTCGTTCAAGCGTTTCTTTAAGCAGGAGCTGATACTCACATTCATTTTGATACCTGCAAATTGAACGCATAAAGGACAGGTCAGCAGCTTATGAACTGATCACAAGGACTATAGGCTGTGCTAACAATCCACAAGCATTCTGATATCAATCAACAAGCATTTACTAAACACCTTCCATAGCCCAGGTACTGAACTAGGTTCTGGGACTACAAGGGCAAAAATTAAACGGTCCCTATCCCCAAGGGACTGCTTTGCCCTTACATTCTACCAGGTATATACACAAAGAGGGAAGGCTTAAGCAGTTAGGGGGTTCAACAAAGGCCTTGTGTAGAGGGTACTTGGGGTGAGCCCTGAAGGAAGCTAAGGACTCTAAGAGGTCAAAGTGAGGCTGGAGGGTGCCCCAGGCATGAGACACAGCCAGTGCAAAGTCACAGAGACAGGAAGTAGAGTGCCACATATAAGAAACAGTAAGAAGACCACACTTCCTAGACCCATACAATGTGTGCTGGGAACTGTGTATGATATGATTCAAAAGATTAGTTGAGACCAGGTTGCTAAGGGTTTTAAAAGCCAAACAGTGGAATTTATATTTTTCCCTAGAGAGAACCACATACTACAATTTGTATACAACATATAACAAATACACACTAAATAGGGGTGGCTAGGTGGCGCAGTGAACAGAGCACCAGCTTTGGAGTCAGGAGGACCTGAGTTCAAATCCGACCTCAGACACTTAACACAAAAAACTAGCCGAGTGACCTTAGGCAAGTCGCTTAACCCAATTGCTCTCCAAAAAGCAAAAACCAAATACACACTAAATTGAACCGTTTCGGATTTTCCAAAAAGATTCAAAGATTTCAAAAGATTCAAAAGTAACTGGGTGGTGCCGTGAATAGCGCACCAGACAGTCAGGAAGACCTGAGTTCAAATCCAGCCTCAGCTACTTACTAGCTCTGTAACACTGGACAAGTCACTTAACCACTGTCTGCCTCAGTTTCCTCTCTGCAAAAAGGGGATGATAATAGCACTCGCCTCCCAGGGTTGTTCTGAGGATCAAATCAGGTCATATTTGTAAAGCTCTTTGAAAATCTTAAAGCACTATATAAATGCTAGCTGTTAATTTTATTCCAAAAATGTATATAGAATTATATACATGTTGTTGTTCAGTCATTTTTCACTCATGTCTGACTATTCTTGATCCCATCTGCGGTTTTCTTGGCAGAGATACTGAAATGGTTTGCCATTTCCTTCTCCAGCTCATCTGACAGATGAGGAAATGGAGGCAAATCAGGTTAAGTGACTTTCCCAGGGTCACCCTGCTAGAAAATGTCTGAGGCCAGATTTTAATTCAGGAAAATGAGTCATCCTGATTCCAGGATTCTATCCACTGTACCACCTAACTGCCCTTAATTATATACATATATTTATACACACAATATAATCATTCTATATATGTATATATATATGAATATGTGTGTATGTATATGTTCCACTAAAGTCCTCCTCTGAAGCCACCTCATCATGGGTATAGGGATGACCCTAGACATTCAAAGGTCTTATTAACAGTCCAAGCTCTGGATAGATCTTACTGAGCTGGAAAGTTTTAGAGGACAGTCCTGGAGATAGACTCTGCACCCATCAGCCTAGTGGCATTTGGACTGGCCACTAGGCAATGTCTTTTTTGGCCACGACATCTCACAAAGGCGTATGGAGGCAATTGGTGATATGGTGGATAGAGTGCTGGACCTGGAGTCAGGCAGATCTGAGTTCAAATCTGGCCTCAGATACTTACTAGCTGGGTGACCCTGGGCAAGTCACTTAAACCCTTATTTGCCTCAGTTTCTTCAACTGCAAGATGTGGATAATAATAACACCTACCCCCCAGGGTTTCTGTGAGGATCAAATGATATAATATTTGTAAAAAGTCATTTATTAGTGCAGTTCCAGGCCCATATTCGGTGCTATATAAATGCTTGTCCCCTTTTCCCCTTATGAAGACCATCTACTTCTAAGGTAAAGAGGGTGAGGAGGTTGAAATCCGCGTTAGTGATGAAATCCACAAAGATGACATCACAGACCTTTCGAAGTACTGCAGCTTAATCACAGACTACCACCCTCTTGTTTCTGTGGGGTCTCTCCCCCTAACTCTAGGGGAAAATGCCATGGCTTTGGAAACAAAGGAGAGCAACTCAGCACAATGTTCTGCTGAGAAAAGGAAGCTTGGGAACTCTTTCCTCGTGCAGGAAGCAGAGAGCAGAGACGCCGATTCCCCAAACAGCTCTCCTCCTTCCTTTGCATCACCTCCTGCCTCACAGAGTACAGGTTCCTTCACACACACCCAGTCTAACCTGGAGTTTGCTATGGGGAGATACAATTGGTGGATTTTTTAATTGTGTGTTTAGATTTTTATTTCCAAGGTAGAGGACAAGACCTGAAATGTCATCATCATAGGTGGCGCTTCCCATGGGGAACTTGCTTTGTCAATGCAGTTGGCACCTTCTCTGCAACTTAGAGTTTTAGAGAGTTGATTGGTCAAGTGACTTATCCTGGGTCACACAGTTTTTAATCTGTCAATGAAGGAAATGGAACCCAGGTCTTCCTAACTCCTATATCACTCTGTTCACTATATCAAGCTGTCCCTCATTTTATCTTGATTATTGACTTTCAATAAAGGAAAATGTGTTGGTATCTTGCAAGCATACTTGAATTTCATAAGTTTTTTTATATTTCATAATGCGTGGGGGAGGTAGAGAGGGGAGTGCTCTGAGGATAGACTCACAGGACTAGGATCCAGATTACTAGCATGTGAGACCTTAAATAAAACACTCCACCTAGAAAGGTTTGAGTTCTCTTATCTACCCACTGAGTCAGTGGGCTGGCTCAAGGGTTCTCCACCTTTTTTGTGTCAAGGATCCCTTTGTGTCAGGGACCTCTCCACAGGTGAAACTTGTGGATCCCTTCTCAGAATGTTTTCCAAGACATAAAATAAAACACATAGGAATGCAAAGGAAACCAATCACATTGAAATAAGTTTATCAATTTAAAAAAAAAACAAGGTTTTAAATTTTTTTCATGATTAATAATGGAAACATATTTTGTATGACTTTACACATATAATCAATATCATATTGCTTTCTCAAGGGGTGAAGAAGGGCCAGGAGACAGGAAGAGAATTTAGAACTCAAAATTTTTTTAAATGAAAAAAACATTTTTAATAGTTGAACAATATTTAATTAAACAAAAATGTACTTTAAAAAGAAACAATTTTATGATCCTTTAAATTACAAAGTCTCTATGATCCCCTTTCAGCTCTAAAATTCTATGATTTTGTGATAGTTCTCATAGTTTTGATCAAGGCAAGAGTTGTTTCTTAAACAGATGAAATTAATTTTAAGCATATCTCGGGGAAACAGAAGTCAAATTCATGAATTTTCTCCTCTCTCCTTTCTACTGAAAACACCAACCAGGGTTTTGGTACCAGGCTTCTAGGTGACACAATAGATATAGCACTGGGCCTGGAATCAGGAAGACCTGAGTTAAAATTCAGTCTCAGATGCTTACTAACTGTGTGACCCTGGGCAAGTCACTTAACACTTAACTCTCAAGTTTCCTTAACCTTAAGAGTGAGGATAATAATAGCACCTATCTTCCAGGGTTTCTCTAAGGATCAAATGAGATAATATTTGTAAAACACTTAGTATAGTACCTGGCACAAACAGATGCTATATAAATAATTATTGCTCCTCTCCACAAACATATATTTAGCATTCAATATAATATGATGGTAATACCTGTGATTTCCATACAGTAAAGATAGGACCCCACCCAGTACGATGAACAACTTCTTTAATTATAAATAATGTAATTGTAAGTGCACCCTCATCCCCTACACACACACACACACACACACACACACACACACACACACACATACACACACTTCAGTGCATAGGAGCTAGACCTAAGTGGCATTTGGGTAATAAATTAGATAGAGCAACAGACCTGGAGTCAGGAACACCTGAATTCAAATCCTGCCATAGATACTTACTATGTGACCTTAGGTAAGTCATTTAACCTGTCTCAATTTTTCCATCTGTAAAATGGGGATAACAATAGCACCTACCTCACAGGGTTTGTGTGGGGACAAAATGAGATAATATATGTAAAGTTCTTTGGAAACCTTAAAGTACTATATAAATACTAGCTGTTGTTATTATCCAGAGGTACCATGGGAGGTACTTAAGACTTCATCTAATCCTACTCCATCATTTTAGGCAGCTAGTGGCACAGTGGCTACAGTGCTGGGCCTGGAATCAGGAAGAGTGAAGTTCAGTTCCAGCATCAGATATTGACTACCTATGTGTGACCTTGAGCAGGTCACTTAACCTGTCTGCCTCAGTTTCCCCAACTGAAAAATAGGGGTGACAATAATAGCCCTTACCTTGAAGGGTTTCTTTGAGAATAAAATGAGATAATATTTGGTTTTGGTTTTGGTTTTTTAGATGCAATTGGGGTTAAGTGACTTGTCTAGGGTCTCACAGCTAATGGGTATCTGGGGCTGGTTTTGAATTCAGGTCCTTCTGATTTTAGAGCCAGTACTCTCTCCATTGCACCAGCTACCTGCCCCCCAGATAACATTCGGTTTTTTTAAAGTGCTTAGCACAGTGCCTGGCACAGAATAGACATTATAGAAATGCTTATTCTTTTCCCTCTTCTTCCCATTTTACAGGAAAAGAAACTGAAGTTTAGGAAAAGTTAAGTGATTTGCCCAAGGTTGTACAAGTAGTAAACTTCAGAGGGCAGGATTTGAACCCAGCTCTTCTGGCAATGATCTATTCACTATAGTATGCTATTTTGATAAAAATTATTGAGACAAAAGCAGTATTTTTGTTTAAAAGTCTGAACTATGGCTTCAATATCCTATTTTGTTTTGCTAGTCTAGTGTGAAATGTGACATAGTGGATAGGGAAACTATCTGTGGAGTCGGGAAGACCTTCTGACATACCAGATTATGACTGAGGACAAGTCACTAAATCTCTCAAGGACTCAAGTAATTCTTCAAAATTAAAAATTGCAGAAGAATTGTCTACTTGCACGTAAAGAGGGATGGTCTTCGTGGAAGAATCCCCTAGATGGATAAAATTATAGGTCTGGACTCAAAAACAAATAGCTTAAGCTAGGTCTATAAATCCCTTCAGTAGAAATTCTTGCTACTTTTCATCTATTAAAATTCTGCTTTTTGAATCCTCTAATCTCCTAGCTTATCTTAAGTTAATAGGGTTCATAAATGACGGCTACATACATTTCTGCATTTAGAGCCTCAATTTCTTTTTTTACTACTTTCTAACTTGTACTAGTTATGAATTAAACTGAGGAATATGAAACCAAGTTATATGTGACTGGCATATTGTGAAAATGCAATTCAATTTTTAAAAGAAGTTTCAGCTTTCCCCTCAAATAAGTGCAAGCTTTCCTAATAGATCATTTGTAAAGGAATGAAATTTCCTAGAAAAATCACAAAGGCAAGAAAAGAACCAAGTAAAATAAAGAAAAAATGACTAAAATTAAAACTGGGATTCCCCTAATTAAAAGCACATTTATTTCAAAGCTCTAAATAAGTTGCTTCCTCAATTATCAGACCCCATAACCTTTTTGGATTTTGGGACAAGTACACAATTTTCCCCCTCACTTTAGCTCATAGCACATGTCTTGCATAAGTGAATTTTATGAAAATTAATCTAAAAGCAGAATCAGCCAAAATATGATCCTTCTCTTGGATACTGCACATGTGAATCTCTGTCCTTATCACATTTTTAAAAACAACAGTAATCAGAACTGGAAATAAAGGGCATCAGGGGAAATGTGACTAATTGGTATCACTTGATAGACACAATATAAAAGGGTTAAAAGAGAACTGGAGGAGACGGCAAACCACTCCAGTATCTGTGCCAAGAAAACCCCAGATGGGGTCACGAAGAATCAGGCACAACTGAAGTAACTGAACAACAAAGATTCTTGTTAAAAGTAAGTCTTCTACTGTTAATATACATGGTAAATCTAAACAAGCTTTTAACTCTGGATTTACATGTGTATATGTATATGTTTCTGTGTATAATATATGTGTGTGTATACACACATGCACATATACATAGCAGTACTTAATGGTACATGCAAAAAAACACAGTCCCCAGAAAACACTTGGGAGTACCATGTTCATTCACTAATTAGCAAATCAGTTTTCTAAACTACTTCTAGAATCATATTTCCACCCTCTGAAGTTATCTGACTGTGGCCACTGGTAAGTGGCAGAGTGGACACTGCCCACCCTGATCCTACAATGGTCCTAGCCAACTTGTTCCTGCCAAACATCCCCACGACTCCCACCTGGGAGGGAGGGGCACGCCTCATTCTGAGTCCACCCCAGCAAAGCTTACTTATTTCGGAACTCATCGAGTACCCGTTGGGCATCCTTGTCCTCCCGTTCCAGCTTGGCCCGGTCAATAGCCAGGTCCCTTGCCCGCTGAAGGTTCAGCTCTATTTGCTCAGAAAATGCTTCCTCCAAGCTAGTCAACTCATCCAGACGCTGGAAAGTCTCTAGCTGCTTTCGGAAGATGGCATTGCGCTGCTCCAGCCCCCGGGCCCAGTTGATGTAATTGGCAAAGCGTTCATTGAGCTCCTGAAGATTCTCCAGCCCTTGAGCTTGGCCCAAGCTACTCAGTTCTCCCGAGCCATGCAATTCATCAGCCCGCTCATACTTCTCCTTTCGGGTCTCACGCAGATAGGTGCTCCTATACATGGCTACTTGGGGTACCTATGAACCTCCTTTTCCCCTCTCCTTCTCTTCAGCCCCACACCAGGGGCGGTGTCTTCCTCTGTCTGATGTGGGTACCAAATATAACACTTCTGGGTGGTAGGGGAACAAGATGAATACAATATCTAAGTGCTTGGCTTTCTGCATTTGTCCCAAGAGCCTGGATTCCAGCCATCCCCTAAATAAACATCCTCGTGGCCCCACGTCACTCTTCTCTGCCTTTCTAGAACCATGTCAGCATTTGGGCAGAGTATCACCAACCCCTAGCTCATGAAAAATGAAAGAGAGGGGACTTTGGCTTTTGCAAGCTGGTTTAGAAGGCCATGGATCAGGTGCCCTACAGAGGCCCTGAGAATTAAAATGCTAAATTGAGATCATGGGTCAGTAGCTTTTTGTTCTACATTTGTTTAGGCCCCTAGTTGTTTTACTGAATGGCAGGCCTGGTAAGAATGAGAGGCATGATTTCTCTGGGATTGGTTTCATTGTTAGGTTATTGTGAAGGAAATGAGGGCAGATTGGTATACATAAAAAAAAAAAAAAAAAACAAAGGACAAGGAAGTTCAGCTCTCTCAATCCTCTTGAGGCCATTAGTAAATAAGTTAATCAGTAATGCAGTAATTAATAAAGTGTATTACTTCTTTTAGGCATGTCTCAGGAGTTACATTGTCTGTGAAGTTCTCTATGAGAACACTGTGGGTACTCAATGAACAGAAAATTCACCTGTCTTTTTCAAAGCAAAAATATTTTAGAAAAGTTTAAGTTATAAGAAGATCCAAAATCACTAAAAACTTGCTAATTTCTGCCAAACTGCTTTCCAATTTTCCCAGGAGTTTTTGTCAAATAGTGAGCCCCTAACACAGAAGCTGGGGTCTTTGGATTTATCAAATACAAAGCTATTAGGCTCATTTGCTTTAGCATAATGTGTACCTAATCTGTTCAAATAACTAATCTCTCTATTTTTCAACCCGTTGAAAATATTTTTACTATTACTACTTCGTAGTATAATTTAAGATCTAATCATGCTAGGCCCCTTTCTTTCCCACTTTTTTCCTTATTTTCCTTGAGACACTTGATCTTTGTACTTCCAAATAAATTTTGTTATTACTTTAACACTATAAAGTAATCTTTTGGTAGTTTGATTGGTAGGGCACTGAATAAGTAAATTAATTTAGGTAGTATTGTAATTTTTATTATTCTGGCTCAGCCTACCCATGAGCTACTTACTATTTTTCGCCTGATTTGTTACCCATAAGAGGGGACTGGTCTTGGTCCTTAGGGGCATTGGACTCAAACTAGTCACTGCTAAAAAGCATTGGTCCCACCTGTTCACTTCTGAATGTGATATAGCCACTGAAGGAGCTACTCCCTTGGGGCTGGACCCTGGACTGGCACCCATATGCTTCCCCAGGGTCTGTGCTGGCACCTCCCTGGGCTTGGCAACTAGCAACTCAGGCATAGACTTTTGATCCTGGATCTCTGGCAGTCTACCTTACAAAGTCCACATGGTGGGGGGGTAGGGCTGGGAAACAAGCATTTATTTTTATTAGCACCCATTACATGACAGGTACTGTGCCTTTAAGCACTTTACAAATATCACATTTTATCTTCACAACAACCCTATAAAGTAGGGGCTACTATGATCTCCATTTTATAGCTGAGGAAACTGAGGCAGACAGAGGTCAAGTGACTTGCCCAATATATGAAGCCAGATTTGAACTCAGGTCTTCCTGAGGTCCAGTATTCTCTCCAGTGTACCAACTAGTTGCCTCATAGGTCATAATACTCTATCTAAGAGCAGGGGAAAAATAGATATAAGGACAGAATCCTCACCTCCCCACTTCTTTCCCTCTGGACTTCTACTCTCTAATTGAAGAAACGACAAGTTCTGTTGGTTGACAGTCTCCCTTAAAAGGGTACTGGCAGGGCAGCTAGGTGGTGTAGTGCATAGAGCACTGGCCCTGGAGTCAGGAGGACCTGAATTCAAATCCAACCTCAGACACTTGACATTTACTAGCTGTGTGACCTTGGGCAAGTCACTTGACCCCAACTGCCTTGCCTTCCCCCCTCCACACACACACAAAAAAGGATGATGACAAAGTGTTTCACTATTGTAGTGATAAGGGTAATAACAATCCAGGAATAAGGAAGGCTCATCTTTGTAAGTTCAAATCTGGCATCAGACACTTAAGTTGTGTGACCCTGGCAAGTCACTTAACCTGGTTTGCCTCAATTTCCTCCTCTCTCAAATGAGCTAGAGAAGGAGTGGCAAACCACGCCAGTATCTCTGCCAAGAAAACCCCAAATCACAAAGAGTCAGACCTAACTGAAATGACCAAGCATCAGTAAGAATCACAGTTCTTAGATCAACCTACAAAGATAAGATTAACTCTTTGGGGGATTCTTCATGTCATATCCTTGGCCAACTGTGGCAATTGAAATCTGTGAATAAGAGAAATTGAAGCAAAGCATTCCAAGCATGATCAGTTTATTAGCAATGACTGGCAATTTGACAATAAAGTAGGGTCAAGACCAACTCAGTTGGTACAAGGACAAACAGAGGGTTTTCAAACAGAAGGAATCAATCAAATAACAATCTTGAGTAACATATTTACCAAGTTTTCTGATGGGATGGAGGTTTATAAATCTTAGGTTATTTCCAAAACTCAGAACAAAAGAGGAATTTGGAAATTAGTACAGTTCCTGAGGAGTATAAACAAATCTTCTTGCCAAATGGCTGAGATATTGATGAATAGAAAGCTTTACATAAACAGGTTATGATATTATCTGATAGGGATAGGGGGTTTCCAAAGGGAAACTTTATTAAGAATAAGGGACTGTAATAGGTTCACGATATTCAAGGCATGGGTGTTTCTGGGCCCACGTGACTATAATTGATAGTGCAGTAACTGTGGTGTATGATCTATAGCAAGACTTTTAGTGAGAATGAGGAATTTAGCTCAGCTCAGTTTTGCAAAAATGGGGAAGTTAGCTAATAGAGAATTTAGCTAGAATCAATGCCCAGTCAGTCTCTACAGGGTCACATACACACTTCTCTGCTCTTGGTATTTAGTCAGTTACTTGCATCCAGCTCTTCGTGATGCCATTTGGGGTTTTCTCGGCAAAGGTACTGGAGTGGTTTGCCATTTCCTTCTCTAGCATTTACACACACAAAAAAAAAATGCTGCCACAAAGCTTCTCCTTAGAGAGATGAATGAATGAAGGACTTAGCATGGTGAGCTTCCTTGTGAGCACAGAGGTGACCAGAGGCATCAGTCCATGAGTCACTTTGTCATTCCATTTCCTAAAGCTCATAATGAACAAAAAGCCAAACAAATCACCAAGAAGACATTCACAGTTGTTGTCACCATCTTTTGCAGTGTACAAAAAGAGAAATTCTGCAAAGAACTTCACAAAAGTCTCCAGGCTAGTGATGTATGACTTACTTCAATATGAAATTGATCATGGGGTAAAACAGATAAAAGGAAGTTGGAAAAAAAACCATTCCAAATTAAGGATTAAAGAAGCTTATAGACAACTCAAACATTTCATTTCTTAATAACAATGATAATGGTAGCATTTCTATAGCACCTATTACATTCTAGGCATTATGCTAAGTTCTTTACAAATATTATCTCATTTAATCCTCAACAACCTTGAGAGGTAGGTGCTGTTATCATACCCACTTTACAGGTCTTCCTGATGCCAAGTCCAAGTTTTTGTGTACCACACCACCTAGCTGCCTATGATGAGAATAAAAGAATCAGAGAGGGCAGCTAGGTGGCACAGTGAATAGAACACCGGCCCTGGAATCAGGAGGACCTAAGTTCAAATCAGGCCTCAGACACTTAACACAAAAACTAGCCGTGTGACCTTGGGCAAGTCATTTAACTCCAATTGCCCTCCAAAAAAAAAAAAAGAAAACAATTATAGTATATATGCCAGCATCTGTTGCAGAGGATGATGAAGCAGAGAAATTTTAATAACATGCTTTCCATATTAAATTAACATAAACTTTAATACTTGGTGAGACATAAAACAAGGAGCCATTTGTTCAACAAAGGTGTAACAAGATGTCCAGCACAAAATCTAGATTAAAGAGTCATTTCTAGCCCTACACTGTCTCTAGCATCTTCCGCCTTCCTTCTACTGACATAGCCATAACTTTAATTCAGGCCTTTATTACCTCTGACCTGCCTATTTCAAGAGCATCCTAAGTCTTCCTGCCTTTCCTCTCTGAACTCCAATACATCCTCCTTATGCTGTGAAAATGATTTTCCTAAAGTTCAAGTCTAACGATTTAATGCATCTACTCAATAAATTCCCTATTGGCTCAATTATAAACTCTTCTGTTTAGCTCTGAAAGCTCTTCACAATGTGGCCCCAACTTACCTGTCCAGCCTTCTTACATATTAGTCCTCTTCCCACACATTTCAATCCAGCTAAATCGATGTTCTTATTCTATCTCATATGTGGTACTCCATCTTCTGTCTCTCGCTTGCACTGGCTGTCCCACATGCCTGGAATGCTCTCCCTGCTCACCTCTTAGAATCTCAGCAAGGTGGTACAATGAATAGAGTGTTGAAGTTGGAGTCAGGAGGAGCTGAGTTCAAATTTGGCCTCAGACACTTACTGTGTGACCCTAGGCAAGTCACTTAACCTCCCATTTGCCTCAATTTCCTCCTCTGTAAAATTAGGTTAATATTAGTACCTACCTCCCAGGGTTGTTGTAAAAATCAAATGAGATATGTAAATATATGTAAAGTGCTTTTTTAAACCTTAAAATCCCACATACAATAACTCAAAAGAATGCAAGCTTCTTGAGGGCAAGGACTATTTCACTTTTGTGTTTTTAATCACACAACTGTGTGGCAGATGGTAGGTGTTTACTAAATGTCTGATTGACTAACCAATTCCGTAGAGATAGGAAGGGGCTACAGATGTCCTTGTTTACAAATGATATTGTTCTAATTGCATCTAGTCCTAGGCCATTGCATAAATAAGATCTATAATCATTCAAAAGAATTTTGTCAAATTATCCACAAAGAAAAAAAATAAGTGAATAAATAACACCCATTGTCCTATTTATGATTAAATGACTGAATGAGCCACAGCAGCTGGTCCATTAGGATACATATCTTGGACAGACAAAACTAACGGAAAACAAACTGGACCTACAATTACAATTATGAAGAAGGAAAGCAGGCTGAATTGCCTTTAAAAGTTGGTGCAAGGCTTTTAAATTTTTCTCCCTGAAACAAATGCACATCTTTTCCAGTGATGCTACATGACTCTGAGTCATGGAATATCACAGTCTCTGAAGAATCAAAGTTGAGGGTCATAGAAAGGGGAGTGAGATGCATGGTGGGAGTACCCATTACAAAGAATTTAATAGAAGTCATGTGAGGAGGCCAGCATATAACCAAGAGGAGAAAAAAAAGATGGGCCAGTCACTTAGCAGAAGCAAAGGAAAACCAGTGGATGGAAATGACCTCCCTTGGTATCTATAAAATGTGAAGAATTCTAGAGGAAGGTTCACAGCTAGTTGAAGGGAATCCCTATGGAAAATTGATAGAAGGATGTGGAGGAGAGCAGAATCACACAGAATGAGCAAGTATGGATGGGCTGCAGTCTACATTATTGGAAGAAGTACCCACATCAATGGGCTTAGAAATTCCTTGAAGTATTGAAAATTAACAGGTAATAGGTAACCCTTTTGGTTAATTACTTTTGTCTTTATTTTGTTATTTTTATTTATTTTTACTTTAAAAATAAAACCAGAATTTTTAGAATAAGTATTTTTTATCAATGGAAAAATATTGAGTCTTTGACAAAATAAAGATTATAGTAAAGTAATGACTGTCAATAGCAATAATGAAAAAAGTCTTTAATCTATATTCTGAGTAATGTCTTATTTTCATAATCATTATTGGAAAACTTGTTTTAAAAGGATTAGTAATAGCACATAATTACTATAACCAAGTAAACTGCAAATATTGTGCCAGAAATTAAAATCACAGAACCATTAGAAAGTTCTTGAAAAGTTTATAGATGGGCCAGATGTGGTGGTGAGTGCCAGTAGAGCCCTCTGGCTAGAGAGACTAAGGCTAATGGATCAATTGAGTTCAAGAGTTCCAAACTATAGCAGAGCTAAAGCCAAGCAGGTGTCTGCCCTAAGTATAGCATCAATATGGTGAGTCACTGGGAGCAGAGGGCCACCAGGCTGCCTAAGGAGAGACAAACATTCCCCCCCCCCCCATCAGAAAAACAGGAGGTTGAAGCTTCCATGCTGATTGGTATGGAGAAACCATCATCCTGTAAGTGGCCACTGCACTTCCAGCCTGGACAAGATAAGGAGACCATGTTGGAAAGGGAAAAAGTAGGGGAAGAGGAAGGAGAATGGAAAGGAAAGGAAAATTTGTAAATATTCTTGAAAGATGAGGGAAGAAATTGGTTCATACTGAAATAATGTTGTTTAATTTCTTTGTTTCAGATTTTTAGATTTCCATTTAAAAATATTTGTTCAAATTTGCAAATTTGAACATGAAATCTAATTTTTATCTTCTCACAATCATAAAATAGACCTAAAAATATCCTCCAAAGACTGTTCAAAATTGCTTAATGGAATGAATTTTTACTTGATCTGATGTTTTAGATTTGCAAAACAATACTCTGGAAATAAGCTACCCCCTCAGGATGCTTTGTTTCATATAACAACAAAGGAGGCATTTTCCAGTTCACAGTGAGTATTTCCACTCTCATACAATACAAACGACCCATAAAACAAGATATACCACTGCTTTATGTATCCATGCCTCTACTCTAAAGTTGCCATAAGAGGGCGATAGTGTCTTTTCTTTATGCTTGTGGAGTTAGGAACTTACAAAGCAGTCGAAGACAGAAGAAATAAGAAAAGGATCATTTGTGGGCAATTTGAAACTATTTAACCTAACTATGGCTGAGCAAATTAGGAGTAGGGAGGTTCATTTTGAGCAGTGGTGGCAGAAAGGAGAAGGGGGAAGAGAACGAAAAGAGGATGAGGAGGGAGAGAGAGAGGGAAGCAGGAGGGGGAAGGAGGAGGAAGAAGAGGAGGGAAGAGGAGGGAGAGAGAGTCAGAGAATCACAGAGGGTTAGAGCTGGAAAGAATCCTAGAGATTATGACTTTATTAAAAACTAGTTGAGGATACTAAGGTGCAAAGGAAGTAAATTATACATATACATAGATAGCTAATGAGTGGGAGAAAGTAAATTAGACCCTAGGTATTCTGATTTCTAGTCCAGTGCCCTCTCTAGTTTAAAAAAAAAAATTATTGATGCTTTTTGTTTATACATCACTACTCCAAGGGGCCTACGCTCTGCAATAAAAACTTCACTTTTAACAAAGTAAAACAATTTAGAGGGAAAAAAGCAATACAATGTCAACAATGTACACAGCATTCTGTCCTGGTAGTCACGCTCTTCTCAAAGAGTAGAGAAAGATATATTTAATTTCTATTCTCCAAGACCATTACTGGTTTTTCAGATGCTCACTTTGTCTTTTTTTTCATGATCTTTTCATGTAGATTGTTTTAGTCATTGTATATATTGTCCGGCTGGTTCTAGTTATTTCTCTCTATATCAGTTCAGATGGATCTTCCCATGTTTCTCTGAATCACTTCTTCCTATACAATGATCCATTAGATTCACATACCATAATTTGTTCAGTTATTCCTCAGTTAATGGAAAATCACTTTGGTTCCAGTTCTTTGCCACCATCCCTCTCCCCCCCCCCCCAAAGGCCTGCTTTTAATATTCTGGAATATATTAAACCTTATTTCTGTTTTTGGCCTCCTTTAGCTTTCTTCACAGGAGTGGAATTGTTTGAGTCAAAGAGTATATACCATACATCTACTTTTGTAGCATAATTCCGAATTGTTTTACAGAATGGTTAGACTGATTCACGGCTCCACCAACAATGTAAGCATGTTGCTACTTGCATCTATCACTTGCCTAAAACTCCGCGATCTACTTGGAGCTATAGGCAATCATTTCGTAAGCTCTAAAATGGAAGGACAATACCAGTGTATTAAGGCCCTTAAAAATAAACCAATTAATTGAAGCTCCTACTGTGTGCCCAGTCCTGTACTAAATGCTTAGGAATATTGCTAAATCATAGGAGTGACAGCTGGAATATCTAGCCCTTTCATTGTAGAGATAAGGAAACAAAGATGTGAAGTCACCTTGGATCCACACAACTAGTCAGTGACAAAGACAGGATTTGAACCCAACACCTCTTCCTCTAAAATCTAATCTTCTTCCAGCCATACTATGATGCTTCCCCCTATATAAAAAGTAGAAGTCATGATCTCCCCATTTGCTTAGGAGGACAAGACATACAGACGTGAAACATCAAGTGAACAATTTAAGACCATAAAGGGGTTTTTTTGTGTGTTTGCTTGTTTGTTTTCTGCTGTCACAGACTCAGCCCTGGAACAGTGTTAAAGAGAGCTTGTCTTGTAGTCAGGAAGATCTGTATTCAAGCCCTGCTCTAGTCATACACTGATGTTGGGACCTTGGGCAAATCACAACAATTCTCTAAGACTATAAATTACTGAATGGATGTTGTTTTCTATCAGTAACAGTTTTCTACATAGATGAAATCATAGATCTGTTCCAAAGAAAGTCAGAGAATAGCTGGAATCCAGCTAATGCAATCACCTCATTTTATATTTGATGGTCAGAAAAGTGTGGTGACTTATCCAATGTCCCACAATTAGATAATTATCGTGCCAAGACAGGAACTCAGGTCTCCTGATATCCAGTTGGGTGTTTTTTTCATTATACCTTGTGCCTCTTAGTGTGGAACAAGTGTGTGACAGTGTCCCATACGCCTTACAAGAATTTACAGTACCAGGTTAAGACACTGGCTTAAGGTTAGCCTGGTGCTCTTAACTGTATGAGAGGTGACATAGGAAAAGGAAATTCTTATTGATTCACTAAAATAAGGAAGAAATTCTGCAGAGGGATATAGCAGCAAGCTATATCCTAGCAAACCCAGGATGGCTGCTAGCACAGGTTGTTAGATCTGCTTTTCTAAAGGAAAGCAACTCAAAATGGGTCAACAATCTTGCTTTAATCAAACACATATCAATTACCTAGTTCAGGGGAAAAAGGTCAACACCCTGAACTTCAGAGAATACAAACAGAGGTTACAAGCAGACAAAAAAATACAGAGAAACAGATCAGCAGACAGGCTTCCAGCTGTCTGACCATTACATCCATACCTAGTCAGTTAGCAGAGAGGGAAGCACCAACATCTTGGTTTTCAAAACTGGGGGGCTCAATGGCTGCCCAGAGTTGTCTCATCTGGCCAAATCATACAACTCTTCCCAAAGTTAGCCCCAAAGCAAAACCTAACATCAGGGTATATATAGCCTTCTCCTGTCTCAGAAAGTATCACAACCCTCTTGACCCACTGCCTAGTCACAAAACTAACAAGGTGTGGGCGTTCCTGAAAAACAAGCCTCCCACCACAGGCTCCAGGTGATCACATTCAGCCCATTAGGGGGCAGAGTATATTTTCAAATCAGGGAAGGTTCTCAGAGTCATTTAAGCCTATCAAAGGGCCAAGGGACAAGGAAGATCTTCAGATTCCCATTCCTATAACAGGGGAGAATTTTTGTTCTGAGTTTTTTTTCCTTTATCAAAATTCTTGTAATCACTGAGATGTAGAAGAATGCAGAAGAATCCAGAATCAGAAAAGGAAATCTGGGTGAGAGTGATTGGGTGATTCAGACACTAACAATAAAGTTCCTGGGTGGAGAAGGATATCACCTGTTGAATTATAGAAAGCCAGAAGGAAAAAAAAAAAAACACAAAGAAGCCTGATCATATAAGTTTTCCAGCACCAATCAGCTCAGAGATCTATACAGCAAGGCTTAGAAAGTTACTCTTAGAGCTCAATCCAATCTGTTTGAAAAAAAAATATTAAAGGTTTGGGGAGAAACAATTCCAAAGGATGGGTACAATGGTGTTGGAAAAATATGGGGTAGAAAATTTGAAGAAGGAATATAGAAAAACAGAAATACTAAGGAACAATGACTGTTAAGCCCCACCCACTTCCCACCATGCTCTTCAATAATGGCATTTTGAATAAAAATAATTCATCTTCTACATGTCTATATACCTGAAGGCTCAAAGCTTATTTGCATAAGATTCTCTTCATTGGTGGAGACTGATTACTCAATGCTCCCAAACTACATGAAGGGCCAAGTTGGCAAGAGTTTGAAAGAGAATAGAGATCCTGGTCTTCTGGCTTCCAGTTTTGAGAAAGAAGACGTGTGGTTCCACATTTCTTCAGGTCCTTGGAGAGAGAGAAAAACTCTGGTAACAAGCTGACATGCAAAGCAACCAGCACCTCAACAGCCTCCCATCCTCAGTTTAATACTCTAAAGACTCTGGGGAATTTTCCTTTTAGGTGAGATCTAAGATTCTTTCTTTTGGTTCAGCTAAGATATCTCACTTCCAATGAAACTCATTTACCCTATGTATTGTCTGGTTTATTTTTGTCTGTATCCTTTCTCTGATTTCTGTTTGCTATTGGTTTGGATAAATGGGTTTATTTGCTATTTGTTACTTTTTTTTTTTAAAGAACTGGTATTTGGTGGAAAAAAGAGTCAAACCTTGGATATATAGTGTCCCAACCCACTCTTTCCCCATTAAGAAATAGCTGAAACCTAAAAATTATTTCCCCATGACTAACAATAATTTGGTGAACAGATGTATTTCTACTCCAGTATTTCCCTTTCTCTGAGGAGAACAGAGTGGCCAACCTCTTGCTTCCTTTCCTATCAGGAATTAAAGTTTCCCTGGGAGAGAGTGGGTAGAAAAGTCTCTAGATCCCTTTATTCATACCTCCTTTCAATTCACACCTAGAGAAACCCATAACTTGCATGGACAACATAGCCTATACAGAAAGAGATGATTATTAAGTATTGATTTGAGGCTGCTGGAGACCCTTTCCCCGACATTATGAATATTCTGTAAAACCTCCATCCAGGACCCATTTTAATTAAGTATGGAATATCATTTCAAGATAAACTTGGGTCAATCCCCTTAAAAATAAAAATAAAAACTGAGCAGCTAGGTAGTGCAATGGATAGAGTACCAGTGCCACACACTGTACTAAACTCTGAGCATATGAAGACAGTAAAAAACATAATTCTAGTCCTCCAGTAGCTGACATTCTAATGGAGAAGACAACATTGCAAACCACAATGTACATACAAGATCTATACAGTGTAAATGAGAAATGACCTCAGAGGTAAAGCACAAGCAGTGGATTGGACGGGGTGAGGAAGAGACTGGGAAAGGCCTTTTACAAGAGGGAATTAAGCTGAGTCTATAAAGAAGTCAGGAAAGAAAAAAGGTGGAGGTGATGTGGGAGAGCACTCCAGACAAGGGAAGAGCCAGTTCAAAGGTAGAGAGTCAGGAGATTGAGTGTCATATACAGAAAAATGGCAAAAAGATCAGTGTAGATGAATCATAAAGTGGAGGAGAGAAAAATATAAGAAAGGAAAGGTAGTAAGGGGCCATTTTTTAAAGCATCCCCAGGGAAGAATTCAGCAACACAAACTGGAAACTTTTCTGAAACAACCATCAAAGTATTTGAAAACCTTTATTTGAATGCAACCACACAAGACTTCCCTAAATATTCAACATGCCCCTCTAAGGCCCTCCCAGTCTCTTTCCAAAAGAACCCATTAGTGAGTAAAATCAAAGTCCTTTTAGTAAAGTTTACATGTGGGCTGCTCCTGTATCCCACTCCAAGATCTTTCTACCCAGAAAAGCATTCCCTAATAACTCAATTCAACAAATAACGAATTAAGAACCATTGCTCTGGAAATGCTATGTTGAGAATAGCTGTTAGGACTCTAGAAGAAGAAAATGAAGGGAAAATACTGACCACATGGAAAACAGATAATTCCCCAATTAGAACCACAAGATGGTATCATAATCTCAGTCAACAGAGATTTAATTGCTGTAACTATTAAAAGGCTTTAACTTGATATCAATCAAGGAAATTAAAGCTGGGCCTTGAGCTCCTAGACCTGGAAAATTTGGGGGATGTTATTAAGATATTTTTCATGTGCTTGGTGAGGGAAAAAGAAAGAAAAGAACATTAATGAAATATATAAAAAAATACAGAGGAGAAGAAGTTCTGAAGAAAATACAGAATAGCAGGATAGTGTTGGATTATTACATTAAATTATGTATATCTCTCTCTATATATATGTATAGCTATGTAATAAATATGTATACTTTTATGTAACAGATATTTATGGCTTCACATAAAGTACAGTCCTCTCTGTCCTTTATCCACAGAAATGTTCAGGTTTGTTGATGTTTGTGGAGCTCATAATAATTTTTTTTAAAAAGAATTTAAGATATTTTTCACAGCTGCTATTTCATCATAATTTTGGCAAGGTAGAAGGGTCAAACAAGAGACTGTGGGGACCCAGAAATGAGTCATTGTCCTTGCAATCCTTATCATAAACCCTCAACTGAAAGAAGTCTCTTTTACATATATAATTTTTTGTAAATTTGAGTTCAGCTATGTTATTCATGTTTCTACTCTATAATCATCTTTAAGATTTCTTTTTAAAATACTACCACTCTACAGTTCAGCTGGTCTGACACCTGACCACAGTCCCTCTTTTTTTCTGGGAATAGATTTCCAAGCACAGTTGTCTGATAGGCTCACCAGACCACAGCTGGCTTTCTGGCATCCCACTTTGTGCTAAAACAAGAAGATTCCAAAGTCTGACTAAGTTTTATATCACAAGGGAAAAGAAATATAAGGGTGTGCTCTTATTTGCTAGTGATTGTGTTCTTACAGGAAGAAAACAGCAGCTTCTCCAGGCCAGTGACAAGTTAAAGTAGCTCTATCTTCCCACATGTAGGAGTGGGGTCAGTCCTGGTCACTCCCCACAGAAGGCCTGGTCCATTTAGGATTTCTCTAAGAAAGAACCAGAAATCAAAATTTCAAGCATGGCCAGGGCCACCAAAATGGCTCAGTCTATTAGGCAGAATCTTCTTGTCAGGAATCCCTAACCCAGGGTTCATGAATTGTGTGTGTGTGTGTGTGTGTGTGTGTGTGTGTGTGTGTGTGTAAAGTATATGTAAATATACATATGTACTGATATATAGATGTATATGTAGAAAACTATTTCAATGTAATTTATTTCCTTCCTAGTCCTATGTATTTTATTTCATACATTTCAATACATTATTCTGAGAAAAGATGCACTGGCTTCACCAGACTGCCAAAGGTATCCATGACACAAAAAAGGATAAGAAACCCATGATTTAGAGCAAGCTGTTTACCTGCAGCTCTTCTAGACCAGAACTAGACTTGAACTAGACCAGAACCCTTAGGACCAACCCCAAGACAAGCCTAATAACTCTAATACCTTCTTCATTCTGACATTCAAATCTTTTCAAAGGACAATTGGATCATTATGGCACAAGATGACAGGAGACTGTAACAAGGTTGTTTTAAATTGGGGAATTTTTTTTTGCCGGAGGGGGGGGGAGAGGAAGGGAGTGGGATTGTTGTGTGTGTGTATGTGAGTGTATTTTATTGCTGCTGTTAAAATACCCTTTATTAATTTATCTCTATCCTTGATGACTGAAGCAGTAAACCCAAGAAAGTGGAAAGTCTAAAAGAAAGAAAGAGGAAGTCAACAAGGAATATTCTTTTATCAAAGCACTACTAGATGAGAGCTACATGGATAGGGTATGAATATGGCATTTGAAAAAATATATATTGCAGAGAGCTAGAATTCTTAATAAAATCTCAGGGAGTTCAATATTTTCTGGATAATATGGAAATTGGAAGAAGAGAATATAGAATTGTCTAACCCAAGTACTTTTCATGAGCACAGTATTTCCCTGAAAGGGCAGAGGATATTGAGTCACCCATGAACCTAATAATATAGTATCAAGGTCAACGGAGGTCCAGAACGGTTGAGGGCAGAGTCTATCCACTGATTCCTCTAAGGCCCTCAGTCTTTTATCTTTACTAAGAAGGGGTTATACAAGATCAGTGGCTCTCAACATTTTTTCTTCCACAAACTTCTTTTAATAGCAACAACACAATATATTGGGATCCCTGGAAAGTAATTTGATATACTATTCATATTACTTTTTTTACTTATTCATTAAGAGCTTATAAAAACTTTAAATGATATTTTGCCTCCCCAAAAGCTCCAAACTAAAATTTATATTACACAATTATAAAATATAAAATTGTGTTCTACTTAAAATTATTAAAACTAATTATAAAATATTTATAAATTTCATGTGGAATGTTCTGTAAGAATTTGAAGCAATCCAGCAAGACCTCACATGTCTACCATTATCTAAAAGGCTTCATATTAATTTTTTATCTTATAAATTTTATTAAATATAAATAATATTTTAATTAAATAACTTACAACTTGGAATCTCTTTAACATTAAAATCATATATACATTTAATTTCAATTTTGGGCTTTTGTATTTGAATAAATGTTTGCAATATTGCCTCAACCCCAAACAAACATAGCCAAATCTGGTTCCATGTTGAGTTTATTTCTATGTTTTGATTTAAAATAAGAGGCAATATAAGGTTGGTTTCTGTAGAACATTTGTGACTTATCTGTGATGGTTTCAAGATGGCACATGCCCAGCATTCATGGTCTTCAAGCAGCCTGACATTTGTGTTGCAAGAACTCAAAGGTTCATAACAACTTGGTCATGTAATTATACAGCTGATGAACTAGAAATATAGTTAATGGAAGGGAATGAGAAAGCTACACTGGCACAGTTTGTAGAAAACAAATGATAGTATGAGCATGCACCTGACCATCCATTGGGAATTGGTTTGCTATAGAGTGTTGAACCCTTGTAGTGGTTTGGACACAATTTGATGACAGGTTGAGAAACTGAAAGAACACATACTTAGTCAGAAGCAGTCAGAGTTTGATGTGACTGATGTGCAAATACCAAAATCATTATGTGCATGGTCATGACAATTTTGAATCATTGTACAAACAAATCTACACTACTTCAAACATGTACAATCTTGATATCACAGAGGAAAAATACATCTGTGACATAATCAGGTAATTATTTACTGTTTAAGGTGCCATTAAAGGATTTTTAGTATAAATCCCTTGGACCATTGTTGCAAACCCCCACGGGCTTCTCAAACCACTAAATGGGAACCACTAAAGTAAATGATCTCAAAGTCCCTGCCTCATATGTTTTACTGAGTACTCCTTTCCATGCTCTACCAACACATCTTCCAAGAGGAATATACCATGCCTTAATCCCTCTACTCTTTCTGTTTTCCCTACACTTATCAGCCTTGACAACCTGAACCTCTCTCTTTGAACAACCCAACAGCAAGTCTCTGATTGAAATTAGTGGATTATGCTGTATATAACAATTGGTTAATGAAAGAAGTATCTCAACAAAACTATTTTTTTAGTATTGCTATGTATACTCCAATAACATTAAATGCTCAGTATTAATATGTGTACCTGCATTTAATAAGCAAATAACTCTTATTCATCCACTAGCAAGAAAGAGGAATTCACCTGTGTTACAACAGTTGACCAATATTTCATGTATGGACCAATATTTTAAATTCAGTCTAGAGTTGGGAAATAGGTTTTGTCAACTACTTATTTTAGACATAGTTTAAAGACCTCTCTACACTTGAGGCTCCCTCTCCCAACATGATAAAAAAAAATCTTAACAAAATTCCATTGCTTTTTTTCTAGTACTATTATTTATATTCTAATAACATTAAATGCTCAATGTTGATATATGTGCCTGCATTTCATAAGCAAATAATCTGTATTCTTCTTCAACCACTAGCAAGAAAAGAGGAATTTACCTATTTTACAATGTTTGGCCAACATTTCAACCTCAGACTAGAGTTGTTTTTGTCAACTACTTATTTCAGGCATAGTTTAAGGTACAGGGTGAAGAATGCTTGTATTACAAAAGTCCTCATCCTCAACTCTCAGAACCAACCTGCACAGGAAGTTTTATGTGAAATGTTCAGCAATATGTTCATATTCAAAAACAGCTATTTTGTGGGCTAGCCAAATAGGTCCTGTCCAAGTTTGGAGAGCCCCATCTCAAGACCAACTGAAACATCAATACATTTCAAAAAATAGCTATCAACAATGCAAATGCTAGTTATTTATAACTCAACAAGTAGAAAAAAAAACCCAAAACAATAAACTCCCCTTTAATGTTACGGATACTACTGTTTTTATCATTACTAATAAGCCATTTGACTTTTAAACAGTTATTGTAGGCCAAGGAGTTCCAAGGTTTTAAAAGGAGCAATGAGTACTTACATAACGTAAAACACAATTAAAATTAACTTTATTAAAACAGGATTAGAAAGAATCATTTTAAAATACGAAATACTAATAAACAATTCCTGATTCCTTAGAGAGAATCAATATAGCCAGGCAGGAGCTCCTCACACAGCAGCAAGAAGCAAGGTGAAGGGGCGGCCAGGTAGCACAGCGAGTAAGAGCACCGGCCCCAGTGTCAGAATGACCTGGGGATCGAATCCCGGGCTCAGACACTTAGCACCCACCCAGAAACACCTGGCCGTGTAATCTTGAGCAAGTTACTTAACCCCAATTTCTTTAAAAAAAAAAAAAACAAGCAAGGTGAAGCATCTGACTCCAACTCCCCCAGGACAGGACCTTTTACACCTAAGGCAACAGGTAAGCCAAATGGCCTCCCTAGCCCTTCAAAGGAGCCTGTGTAAAACAAGTGTTGCTCCTACAACAAGTGTTTTCCTTACTACAATTTTGTGGGCTAGGTGATGTGATGATTATTATCCCCATTCTACAAATGAGAGAAAAGAGAGGTTAAGTAACTTGCCCTAGAAAGAAGTACTGATAATTGTAACCCCTGTTCCAAAGACATTTGGTGTGGGGCTCTTTTCTTATTGATAGAGGAAAAGCCCCTGTCCTGTTTGTGGCATTGGGCAGAATTGGTAGGAATAAGAGAGTTATAGCCTTCTTCATTCCTCTTCAGGACCCTTCAAACTTCAGATCTTTGAGTTTCAAGTCGCTTCAAGGCCTTCTGGCTTCCAGCTTCCAGAGGGATGGTGGAAGAAGCTAGCCCCACTTCAAGGTACTTAAGGAAAATACTGAGAATAGGAGACACAAGAGGAGCCAGAGGTCTGGGTTATGTGTGTGTCTCCAGCTTGTGCACTAGAAACTTCAGGGAGTTTCCCTTTGGATAAGAGCAAGGCCTCTCTCTTAGTTAAGGTGAGTGATGTTGTCTCCCTCCTATGTATATGTTCTCTGATTTCTGTTTTGCTACTGATTTGGTTAAATGGGTTCTCTTTGCTGTGTTCATTGTGGAACTGGTATTTCATAGGAAAGGGGTTGACCCTTGAATATAGAGCTTGGGGTCTCCCTTTAACAAGACACAGTGACGGGAGCCAGCTAGGTGGCGCAGTGAATAGAGCACCAGCCCTGGAGTCAGGAGGACCTGGGTTCGGATCTGGCCTCAGAGACTTAACACAAAAATTAGCCGTGTGACCTTGGGCAAGTCACTTAACCCTAATTGCCCTCCCCCCCCCCAAAAAAAAAACAAGACACAGTGACCAGAATTTAGATTGAACCCAATCATATGCCCTCCTAGACTAACAATAATTGAGGGAGCAGATAGAGATACTTCAGGCCTGGTACACCCCCTCTCTCTGAGGAGAACAGGGAAGCTTCTAGTCCCTACTTCCTATTCTCCTTCCTGATACAAGAAGGGCGGAGGGAGCAGAGGCTATTTTGCCTTTTAAACTTCACAATGACAGCCCTTGCCACAGGAGGGCCTCTCTATACTTGGGGCCCTCTCTCTCTACATGATAAATCGAGGCTTTGAGAATTTTGCTTTGTTGTTTCAAAAAGCAAAGAAATCCATTCAGATTCCCCACTGGGACAGGTGTCCTTTTAAAAGTCTGCTTAATTTAAGTTAGAGAAAGTAGAAATAATTATTCTAAATTATTTTCAAAACAAAGTAGACTCTGTCTCAGATTTCACTTGTGCATTGTCAAACCACTCAACTGCTAAAAGTGGAAAAGTCTTCAAAGATAAAATAAAATCCACAATAGCCTGGTTTTTTAATGCATAGTATTAGAAACCTGATATAGAAGCTGAAACTCTTAAGTATTGAAAGGCCTATCTCCAACGATTTGTTGGCCCTCTTAAATAGGGAAGAGAAAGATTAGTAAGAGCAAAGAGGAATTGTTTCTTCTTTGGCCAAAGATCTAAGCACATGGTTGGACTGGAGATGGCTTTTTTCTTTTCTATTTTTAACCCTAAAGAGAGTAGCTGACACTGTAGTTATAAAGGATCTTGTCAAATTTAGTATCATCTAGGGAAAACTACTCTTTTACTCACAAATAATGGTTAGCTGTTTTTTTCCTTAGATACTGAGGAACATACATATATATATATATATATATATATATATATATATATATATATATATA
>NW_027187378.1:9977262-10084425 GCF_028583685.1 Petaurus breviceps papuanus
ATATATATATATATATATATATATATATATATATATATATATATATAGATAGATAGATAGGGTATCAAACTGCTATTAAAAACAAAACAAACAAAAAACAAGGTCCTCAGCAGAATACTGATAGTAACAAACATGATAGACATATTTTTTTTAAAAATTGACAAGAAAGAGATTTCTACTTTGGGCATATGAGGAAAGCAAAATATCTTTTTTTCAAGTTATGCATCTAATTCAGATACTTCAAACACACTCTAAGAAGCTGACCCTAGGTAAGCGCTGACATTTAAGACACATAGAGAAAAGAACAAAATCCAATGCAAAGTTATGGAGGCCAAGTTAAACATTAACTAGTGAGGGTGCTTCCTGTTTGGCAAATGCCCAAATGTATGGTTCCAACTACATCTGCATGAATATGTGCCTCTTCCTGCCCTCAAAGGCAAAGCTCGTCTTCTACATCTCTATTTTTATGACTTAAAATCTATAAAGACAAATAAGAATAAGATCCTTTGCTCCCAACTTTCTGAAGGGACACAGTATTCTTTCAAAGTCACCAAAACATTTGGGTACAAGTACAAATGCTATACCACATCCCAAAATGCTTCTTCATCTTCAGTCACTTTCATTTTCTCCTCTTTTTCTCCAGTTTCTGAGGAACAGATGTCCTTTCTACTTCCCAAGGTGAGCTTCTCTGCTTATGCCCTTGATCCCATCTGTTCCTATCCCTCCTGGAAGCCTGAATCTCCATCATTCTGCCTTCCTTCATCTTGACTCTCTCCTACCCACTGGCTCCTTCTTTATCCACAAATATGCCCACATCTTCCCTGTCCTTTTAAAACCTTGAAATTCTCACAAACTATCATATTATATTTCTTCTTCCTTTCACAGATAATCTCTAAGAAAGTTGTTTAAACATGTTGGCTCCATTTCCTTATCTGGAAACTCACTTCTCATCTATAACCTAGTTTTTTTTTCTTCTAGAATTTATTTATTTATTCTTAGTTTTCAACATTCATTTTCACAAAATTTCGAGTTCCAAATTTTCTCCCCATCTCTCCCCTACCCCCACCCCAAGATGGTATGCATACTGATTACTCCTTCTCCTAGTCTGCCCTCCCTTCTATCCCCCCTTACCCTCCCCCTTTTGCCCCCCTTCCCCCTTACTTTCTTGTAGGGCAAGATGGATTTCTATACCCCATTGCCTGTATATCTTATTTCCTAGTTGCATGTAAAAATAATTTTTAACACATTCTTAAAACTTTGAGTTATAGATTCTCTCCCTTCTTCCCTCCTCACCCAGCCCCATTGAGAAGACAAGCAATTCAATGTAGGTTATGCATGTGTAGTTATGCAAAATATTTCCATAGTAGTCATATTGTGAAAGACTAACTATATTTCCTTCCATCCTATCTCTCCCCCCATTTATTTTATTTTCTCCTTTGACCCTGTCCCTTTTCAAAAGTGTTTGCTTCTGATGATCCCCTCCCCCAATCTGCCCTCCTTTTTATCATCACCCCTCTTATCTCCTCTCCCCCCCACTTTCCTGTAGGGTAAGATACCCAACTGAGCATATGTTATTCCCTCCTTAAGCCAAATCCAATGAGAGTAAGGTTGACTCATTCCTTTTCACATCCCTGCTCTTCTCCTCCACTGTAACAGCTTTCTCTTGCCTCTTTTATGTGAGATAGTTTCCTCTATTCTACCTTTCCCTTTCTCCTTCTCTCCATATATTCCTCTCTCACACCTTAATTTATTAAGTACCTACTATGTACCAGTTACTGTGCTAAATTCTAGAAATAGAAAAAAGCAAAAGGCAGTCCCTGCTCTCAAGAAGTTCTCAGTCTGATGAGGGAGACAACAGACAACTATGTACAAACAACATATATGAGGATAAATTGGAAATAATCAACAGAGGGAAGGTACTAGCATTAAGGAAAATCTAAAAAGGTTTCTTATATAAAAATATACATACATATATAAAATGTGCATACATGTATAAAATGTGTGAAATGCATGTATAAATCTATTAAAATGCCTCATTCTACACAAATGGCCCACTAGCTCCCTACTGAGAGGCATGAGGCATGCTTCACCACCAAGCCTCTGCAATCACAACTGTTTACTATATTGACCAGATCTCCAAGGTCTTCCAAAATAGTTTTTTTTTTCCCATGATCTCCCTTGGCTTTCACGACACTGCACTCTCCTGGCTCCCTACCCAGTTGGCTACTCCTCAGTCTCCTTTTCTGGAACCCAGTTCACACCTACTCAGAGAAAGAGCCTTCTAAAACCTTCTCTGTAAGTGAATTCATCGGTTCTCATAGTTTCTATTACTATCTTTATCCACATGAATCCTAAACCTTTCTAGCCTTAGCCAGGTTCCTCAAAATCATCATGTCCAAAATGGAACTAATGATTCTCCCTGTGAAATCTACCTATCCTCCAAATTCCCTATTTTCTTTTGAGGTGGTTGTTCAATCACTTCAGTCATGTCCAACTCTTCATGACTCCATTTGGGGTTTTCTTGGTAAAAATACTAGAGTGGTTTACCATTTCCTTCTCCAGCTCATTTTACAAATGAGGCAATAGAGGCAAACAGGGTTAGGTGACATGCCCAGTGTCACACAGCCAGATTTAAACTTAAGATGAGTCTTCTTGACTTCAGGCGGGGCACTCTGTCCACTGTGCTACCTAGCTATCTTGAGGACATTACCATTATTTTCAGTCACCATGATTCACAACTTTAAAGTCATCCTCTCTCTCTCCCTCTCTTTCTCTCTCTCTTTGTCTCTCTCTCCCTCTCTCTGTCTCTCTCTTTCTCTCTCTCTCCACTTCGCCACCCCCCCCCTTACTTTTCACATCTAATCAACTGCCCAGTCTTGTCAGTTCCATGTCCAGAATATATCCCTGTTCTCTCCATTCATATAGCTACAAACCTAGCTCAAGAATTTTCACTTCTCTGGACTTTTGAAATATCTTCCATGATAGAACCAATACGTACCAGCAGCTCCCCTTCTCCAACATGGATTAAACTAGCTTTTCCCTAAAAGGCAACAAAGCCAGTGCTTGATTGCCCACAGGAGGTGGGACAAAGCTCAAGCTGTACCTCACCAGATACAGCTTCCTGAAAACCTCTCACTGTATTGATGTAGCTTCCTTATCACCCAAGAACATAAAAAGATCTGCACAAGTGGAGTTAGTGTCCTTTAAACTTGGTTTAGGTTCTAAGACCACATAAGTCGCCACACCCTGACCTGTTGACCAGTCATGCGGAGAGGAGGAAGGGATCCTTTCCCCACCTCCCTACCTCCCATCCTCAGTTAAGTGAAACTATATTTGTTAAATATCCTTTCTATGTTAGGACTAAGCAAAATACTTTTTGTTAACTGTTCAATAACCCAAAGGTGCCTCATTTTATCCCATCATCAAAACTGAACTCACAAGTTACCAGCCTGTATTAGGCTGACTCCTAACAGCTTCTTAATTGATGTCCTTACTTCCTGCTGCCAAAATAATTTTTCCAAGGCTCTAATTTAACCATGTCATTTTCCTGCTTAAGAATCCCTCCAGGGGCATGGTGAATGTTTAACTATCTGCTAACTGGACATACTTTGAAGTTTAATTTACATTATTATTAATATTTCCCTCCATCCCTTTTAAAAGTCTAACAATGAATAGAACAATAAATCAAGCCCTGATTTGAAGGGTTCACTGATTTTGACATGTAAATGCTCATGCTGAAAATTTAACAATCAGCTCTCAGCAGTTAGAGTTGGCTCTACAATACACATTGAGTGGTTCCTCTTTATCTCTAAGATAAAATGCAAACTTATTAGCTTAGAATTTAAATCCTTTCACAACCTAGCTATAGATTATATTTCCATACTTTTTATATTATTATACTTCATGCTCCAGTCATAATCTACTTACTATTTCCCAAACTCAGGACTCTGTCTTATCTGTCCATACCTAAAATGCATTCCCTTCTCATCTCTGCCTCTTAGAATCTCTTGATTTCTTGAAAGCTCAGTTTCAGCTGCTACTTTCACTGTGAAGTTTCTCAGATCTTTTTGGTTGTTTCTCTGACCTCCCTCCTTAAATTACCTTGTATTTATTGATCTGTGTACATATATATCCCCAGGAGAAGAGAATCTCTCTGAGGGAAGGGATTGTTTCCCATTTTTTTGCCTTTGTATTCCCAGTGACTAGCATAAGGATCTCAGAGCTTGTCTAGCCCAGCTCTGTCTTCCTAAGACAATGCAAATGGAAGAGATTCCATTTCCTGGCATGGTGCTGGTTGACTGTCCAGATTTTGAAAGCATATGACAATGAAGCCGGCACAACAGCTACAATGGCTTAGGAAGAGCCTGAAGATCACCTGACAAGATAAGGTACCAGACATTGAGGTCCTTTCTATGAGCTAAACGGACAAGCATTTAAACTCTACTGCACATAGATATGCTAAATGCCAAACAAACATTTACCTCAAAGACTATTTTGTGAGCAACGAGAAAGAAGGAACGAAACAAAACCAAACAAAAGAGAGCAAGTAGTTTGCTTCAATCTGCATTCAGACTCTGTAGTCCTTTCTCTAGATGTGGATATTCTTTTCCATCATGAGCCTTTTGGAGTTGTCTTATAACCTTGCATTGCTGAGAGGAGCCCAGTCTATCCAAGTTAGTCATCACACATACAATGTGTCTGTATGTGTCTCCTGGTTCTGCTCTCCTCACTCAGCATCAGTTTCTACAAGTCTCTCCAGGTTATTATGAAGTCTGTCCACTCCTCATTTCTTATAGCACAATAGTATTCCATTATATTCATATACCACAACTTGTTTAGTCATTCCCCCATTGATTGGCATCCCCTTGATCCCCCTGAAGTAAGTATAAAGGCCTCAGATCATAAAAAATTTCCAATTCTTTGCCACCACAAAAAGAGCTGATATAAATATTTTTGTATATACAGGTCCTTTTCCCACTTATATGATCTCTTTGGGATACAGCCCCAGCAGCGGTATTGCTGGGTCAAAGGGCATGTACATTTTTATAGCCCTTTGGGCATCAAAGTCAGTACTTTTGCCACAACACTACACTGCCCTCCCCCATACACACATAGTAGGTGCTTTATAAATGTTCGTCAAATTGAAAAAATAATTATTTTCCAAGTAGTAATTTGGCTGGCTTATGGCAGTTGTCATTTCCCTCTCTAAGAGTCTAGACTATTGTAATTAATGAGCAAACCACGAGAGCTAATAAGCAAGGAACACTATGACAAGATGGCAATTGGGCCAACTTTAATCAATCTGTGCATCAGTTGTCTAAATCCCCATGTTTTCATAGCAATGTTTCAAAATATCAGAGGTTTGGTTGAGGAAATCTGTGTTCTTTTAGAGAAAGCATTTCTTTATAAAAGTTTCACAGTCCCTGTTCCTATGCAAACTGAATTGTGAGGAAGATGTAAGCTACCATCTTCAGCTAAATCTCAAGACTTATTCATTTCTGTGGTACCAATTGACTGTGTAATTTTTAGCAAAATTCTCCCACCATAGTATAAAGTTAAAAAAGAAAAAACACAAACTTTGCAAACACCATGGCCTACCTATCTTAGAAAGCAAATTTCATAAATATCTCCTACAGACCACAAAACAGTGGCTTTTATTTTGCTCAGTACAGAAAGGAAAGAAATAGTTGCTCTTAAAAAAAAAAAAAAGAATATCTCAACAAATATATAACAAGGTCATAGACCGGAGGAATTATTTTACTCCATATAATGTTGACCCAGAATTAATCAGTAACAAATGCACCTCACATAGCATTATAAGCTGTTCAATTTTTTTTTATCCACTATAGTGGTTATAAAGAGAGAAATCATTGCCATTTCTGGCCCCACAATAAGCTATTAGTTGTAAGCACAGCTGGTTCTGCCAAGAACAGCAGGAACAGTGGTTTACTGTGTAAAAATGGACTTGAGTGTTGGAGGAGCCAGAGGAAAGAGAGCACAGCTGAAATTCTTGATGTGATGTGGTCGGGGAAAAAAAGCAAAATCTCTGGCATGTGACTGAAGTTTCTATCAGGTTAACACAGAGGACTCAATTATCACTTCTGCTGATAGGTTCCAATGAATCTAGGTGCCCATCCATATTTTAGCAGATGAGCAAAATTTTCACTACTTCTTATCATTATTCCACTGAAGATGTTTAAAGTAAGTATGAATGCCTCAGGTCATAATTTAAATAAAATGTATTTGTGCTTCCTTGTGACCCAATTTCTTTCAGAAACACTGCCCATCAATTTTTCAGGTCATGAACCTAGGTAACCTAAGTTACATATTTCTTAATGAAAGTAGCCTACATATTTTATAATGAAAAAGCAAAGAATAGTGCTCATTGAAGTACTTCTATTTTCCATATAGAGAAACTGTGGTATTAAGCAAGTGACTGAAACTATTACTAAGCAAGTATTAAACTAAAAGCAGAATTGGCAAGGAAAGAAAAATTATATATTGCAGTGCTAATAACTACTATCCCTCCATTTGACCATAGGTCTCTTTGAAATTAGATAACTATCACACATCTCTTTTTTTTTTTTTTTGCTTTTTAGAGGGCAATTGGGGTTAAGTGACTTGCCCAAGGTCACATGGCTAGGTTTGTGTGTGTGTGTGTGTGTGTGTGTGTGTGTGTGTGTGTTGTGTCTGAGGCCACATTTGAACTCAGGTCCTCCTGACTCCAGGGCCAGTGCTCTATCCACTGTGCCATCTACATGCCCCTACACATCTTTTTATTGTACTAAGGGATGGACAGCCCACCAGCAATGGAAGCTGCACTATGTGAACACACCAGACTTCAGAAATACCACAGGTTTAGGACAAAATTGGTAAGTCCTAGACATACTCATACATCTAGTCAGACGGCAAAACCCCAAACATAAGTAACCTCTAATAAGCCCATCAAAAAGTCCTGAATTATATTTGCTACATATTCTGACGGGTTTTTTGAAAGATTGATGACTCCCTTGAACCACAGATCTAGATGGGATCCCTCTCCCCTCAGATGCCTCATCATACGTTTCTTGAAGCCCTCAAAGGAGAGGAAGTCCACATTCCCTGATTCCTACAAGATATTCCTTCTCCTATTGGTATTGTTGAGATTTTTCTTCATATCAATCCTAAATCTGCTTCTTTGACAATTTTGCTCATTGAGCCTTCGGGTTGTACTCTCCAGGGCCAAGCAGAACAGGTCTAACCCCTCTGCCGTGTGACAGTCCTTCAGATACACAAAGAGAGCTATCATGTTCCAATACTTCTCTTCTCCAGGTGTAACACCCCCAGTTTCTTCAAGTGATCCCCATATGACATAACCTTGAAGCCCTCTATCACTGTGTGTACCAGAGGTTGCATTCTTCTGAATGCTAGCCAGCTTTTCAATATCTTTTCTAAAACACATCACCCAAAATTAAACATAATGCTTCAGGCATGGTCTGACCAGGGCAGAATACAAGTAGACCATTACCACCATATTCCTGAGAAGTCGTGCCATTCTTGATGTAGCCAAAGATCTCACTAGCCTTTTTTTTTTAATTGTCAGATTTCTGTCTATTTATCATGGGCATCTCAAGCTCAACATATACAAAACTGAATTGCATTATCTTTTTCCAAAAACTCATCCCTCTTCCCAGTTTCTGTCGGGGCTCCAGTATCCTTCCACTCGCCCAAGTTTGTAACCTCATTATAATCCTCAGCTTCCAATTCTCCTGCACCCTATGTAGTCAATCAGTTAGTATATATTGACATTTCTACATACACAATGTCACTTTAATTTTTTGCCATTTTCAACATTCAAATAGTCACTTCCTTAGTTCAGACCATCATCATCTCTTGCCTAAGCAGCAGCAACATCCTCCTAATTGGTGTGCCATCCTCAGGTCTCTCCCCACTACAATTCATATTCTACCTAACTAGCAAAATAATTTTCCTTAAGTATAGGCCTAACCACGCCATGCCCCTACTCAGTAAAATTGGGTGATTCCCCCCTGCCTCTTGGATAACATATAAACTCCGCTAGTTTTTAAAAACATTCACCATTGACCCTACCAAACTACCCTTCCAGTAGCATTATATATTACTCTCCTTCCTGCATTCTACAACTAGCATCACTGGCCTTTGTGCTTTTCCTCAAACATGATCCTCCATCCCCATGCCTTTGCACTGCCCACCCCACCAGGCCTAAAATGCCTTTTCTCTAACTTCCTTTAAGACTCAGCTCAACACCATGATGCACATATCTTGATTCCTTTCCTGATTCCTCCAACTGCTAGTTCCTTCCTGCCCTCTCTAAAATATCTGTTTTGTATTTAGGATGATCAGGACCGCACCTATAATTTCACTGGTAATAATAACTTCCAGGTAAGGAAAGTCCCTTTATCAATACGGGTCAACACCTTCTCTGCAACTCTTCATCTCAAAGAGCTGCCTAGACTTTGGAAGTTTAAGTGATTTGGCCAGCATCACAAAGCTAGCATATACCAGAGGTATATGAGTTTTGTACTTATATATGTAGATGCTGTCTCCTCTAACTGAATGAAGCTGCTTGAGGGGAGGGGCTATTTCATTTTTGAATCCCAGCACAAGCACTATCCTTGGTATATAGTAGACATTTAATAAATGCTTGTTGATTTGATTGATTGCTATCACACTGTTGACTCATATTGGTCTTTCAGTCTCCCAAAACTAAAGGATCTTCTTCACATAAACTGCTATCTAGCCACTACTACCACAATGCACATTTGTGGAGTTCATTTTTTTGAACCCAAGTGTATGACTTCACATTCATTCCTATCAAGTACCATCTCATTTGATTCAGCTCTGTGTTCCAGACTGTTGAAATCTTTTGGGATCCCGTGTCGGGCATCCAACATTTTGGCCATCCCTCCCAGCTTCATGTCATCTCCAAATATAATAAGCATGCCATCTAATCCTTTATCAAAATAATTGATAAAAATATTAAACAGAACAAGAAGAAACACAGGTCCTTGTGACACACCACTAAAGACTTCCTGCCAACTTGATTTTGCAAAACCAATTGCAAAGACCTCTAATCGTGCTATCTTCTAGGCTGCAACTTCCCATCTTTTTCACAAGAATAGTATGAAATACTATGTCACATGCTTTACTAAAACCTAAAGAATTTGTATCTTTGGGGAAAGATATTAGTTCAGTGATCCTGAGCAAAAAAATGGGGAGAAAGGTTAATTCTAATAGATATTTTCTTATCTGGTTAACTTTTTTGTGATCACTGCTTCCCTTTTTTTTCTTTAGTTCCAAGTAAACTATCTTCTTAATAATACATTTTAGAACTTTGCCAGAAATCAAAGTCAATCTCATTAATCTACAGTTTGCAGATTCTATTTTCTCTTTCTTTTTGGGAAAATGGGTGGGCGGGAGCCCTGGTCCTTTGCCAGTTTGTAGTACCTCTCCCATTCTCTATGATTTTTCAGATATCACTGATAATATGATAACTCAGCAACCATGTCAACCAGTTCATCCAGTACTTGAGAATGTAATTCATCTGGGTCAAATGACTTTAACTCTACAAAGGCAGTTATATGCTCTTACTATGTTTTAATTTATCTCATGTATCAACTCCCTATGAGCCATTTTTATTCTATTCTTTGCAGGGTAAAGATCATTCTCCCTGTTACAGAAAAAAAGAATCAAAATTGGAATTTAATAGCTGTGTCTTCTCTCTTTCATTGTTGTCATTGTACCAACCACTCCAATCAGCATCCCCATCTCCTCTTCAGTGTGTCTTTTTCCCAAGACAGCTTAAAGAAAAAAAAAAAAACTTTTTGATGATCTTAACTTCACCCAAATGTGGTTTTATGCTTTATTTTTTGTTTTTTTTTTTTACCATACTTCCCCCTCTGACTCTTGAATTACTTCACAAGTATATATTCTTAAAGTATAACTCTTACTCTCATTTTCCAGTTTCTTTTGAATAAGGTTATAATCATGCTATATTCTAGCCATGAGTGTCCGTCCACCAAGTCTCAGTGATACCTACATACATTTCCTTCTTTGCATTAGGACTTCAAGTTCATCTCGTTTTTTTCTCCCCTATACTTTGTGCATTTGCATATGAACATTTTGCTACAAACTTCTAGTTTGGATTTTGTCTCCTTTAAACTTCTATCTCATCGGTCCTGTTCTTCCTAAATTGTAACGACAGTATCTAGCTTTGTGGATAGACAGTTTTCTTTTTTCCTCCTTCCTTTTCAGTTTAAAGTATTTTTTTATTGGAGTTGAAGATGCCAAGCAAGGACATTCTTCCCAAGTCTTATTAGGTATACTCTATCCCTGACCAGAATTTTGTCATTCTAATGATATAAAGCACCATGGTCCAGAAATCTAAATCCATTCTTTCTTTCCCATGACACTGAAGCTAAGTTTTTTGAGAGCAACGTTATAGCTCTAATACCTTGTATATGTAGACATTTAACAAGTGTCATGTGAATTAAATTTGAAAAGTGGAATCAACCACATAAATTATTAGAAACATATATCCCACATGTGTAGCAAAACTTAATTTATAAAACATCTTCATCCAAGAAGAACTTTGAATACCAGTTAAAAATCAAACAAAAGATTAAAAAGATCCTCTCTAAAAATCACTTCCAGATGAGAAAATTCCATTTTTAAAAGCATACCTAATCTGAGAGTAGAATTACATACTATATATGATAAACATTGTGCATTCAGTTCAGAGGTACCTGTATTTATGATAGGATATACCATGTTTACTACATAGAATAGAAAAGAATTTATCAAGAACTTACTATGCACCAAGTATTGTGCTAAGTGCTAAGAATACAAGTAGAAAGTGAGACAATATCTATTCTCAAATCAATTAATCAACAAATGTATTAAGTACCTACTATAAAGCAGGTACTATGCTAGCACTAGGAACACAAATAGAAAGAAATAAACATTCCCTAAGAGATTATAAATAGGGGAGACAAAGCACAATATTAATACATACAGAATAAATAGAAATATATTCAATGTAGTAAAATACAAGGTGGTTTTGGAAAGTAGGGCCCTAACATACCAGGATCAGGAAAGGCTTCACATAAAAGGGGGGAATTGAGCTTCTTTCCCCCAAAGGAAGAGTGGTGAAGAAGAAATGCATTCTAGAGGCTTGGGCATGTGGGGGAAGGGCAATGCAAAGGCTTGGAGTCAGGAGACAGGTTATTGGGAGATGGTTATTGGGAGATGAGTGCTTAGTACAGAACCTGGCACATAGTAAGCACTTAATCATGCCTGTGTCCTTCATTTCTTCCTTTTCAGCTTGGTGGGGCCTGTCAGAGTTTGCACAGAACTAGCATAACCTTTAACGATCCAGAGCAGGAGTCTCAATCTGTTTTGTGTCATGGCTCCCTTTGGTAGTCTGGTGAATCCTATGGATCTCATTTCATAATGTTTTTAAATGTATAAAATACATAGGATTTCAAAGGTAGATATGTTAAACTGAAATACAGTTCTCAACATGTTTTTAAAAATCAGTGGCCCCAGGATAAGAACTTTGGGTTATCTTCATGCTACAATGAGGTATCATGGAAGTACAATTAAAAATGTGTATTTTTTGAATTCTAGAAATTTCTGCTTCCTATGGCAATCTTCCCACACTGGTTTGGCAATTCCTGAGATAATAAAAATAGTTGACATTAATATGGTGCTTTTAAGATTTGAGTGTAAACCAAGACCCATATTATTGTGGAAAAGCATCTCTGGGCTCACATGGATCTGGTTCATTATTAAGGAACTCTAAATAATGGTATTAAGTGGCTGATGCATTCACCCAAGGTTTACCCTAAGAAGATCAAAATTTGCCTCATGCTTAGGTCTTCATTAAAAAAGGAAAGGGTCAGGGCAGCTAGGTGGCGCAGTGAGTAAAGCGCAAGCCCTGGAGTCAGGAGGACCTGAATTTGGATCTGGCCTCAGACACTTAACACACACACACACACACACACACACACACACACACACACACACACACACACACACACACACACACTAGCCGTGTAGCCTTGAGCAAGTTACTTAACCCCAATTGCCCTCCAAAAAGCAAAAAAAAAAAAAAAAAGGAAAGGGTCCTAATATCTGTGTAAGCAATCAGACAAACAAGACATTTAATATAGAACAGTCTTTATTTGACCAAAACAGAAACAAAACAACCCACAATCAACTAACATTTGAGCTCGTGAATAGTCAAAACATCTCTTTTCCTCCCTGGTGGGCTTCTTTCTCCAAAGGGACCTGTACAGTTCCAGAGTTCTAGTACAATCCTGGATAAGTCCCCCAATCAAGGCCAAAGTACTTAAAGTTGCTAGAAAGTCAAACAACTTTCCTCTCTGATGAATCACATTGTCCCCAGGGAAAATCCTCCTAACTACTCTCCATGGACCTATCTCTGACTCAAGTTTCTAGAGAGTTAAACAACCACTCTCCTGACCTCAGGTGTTTTATCTTCCTGGGGACCTATACAATCCTCCTAACTGTATCTCTCTGGGGTCTGTCCATCCTAAAGTAAAAATTCTACTTTGGATAGTATTGTAGATTGGACATGCTTCAGTTTACGGAGTGGAAAGAAACGAGACACTTGTAAACTCAGTTAACAAAAGAAGGTCTACTAAGTCAAATCATGAAAATGATATTCAGCAAGAACACAGTACTACTAGCTCAAGTGTATGAAACCACTCTCAATTTCATATGGAAACACATCTGGTCAACAGAATTTATTGTATATGGTGATTTGTGCAACAGTGGAATATCCACTAAGTTTGAGGGACACTGACTCTTTATGGGCTGGCCTTTTATGCAATTATAGGTGACTGGAAAGGTCCATAAATGACATGTCATTTGTACCAATCAAGTGTCAGGGACAGTTCCCTTGCCTTTTAAGGGAAAAAAATACTAGCATAGTATTTTTTAAATTTATTAAAAATGGTAGTTATTGCTCACATCTGTCTCTCATATCATAGAAATTATGAGTGAGCCTATATTATTATATTCTCTCAAATTCCATTTAAAAGGATTTATGTTCATTCCTATTTAAACATTTTTTGAAGTAGATCATTTCCTCCTAAGAATGTTGGATGGATTTTGCTGACCCTAACTTTGTTTTAACACAATTTCAGTAAAGGAACTCTACATGTAAAGGTGAAACCACAATGTTTGATTTCCATATTTTGTTTTTGCTTTTTGGAGGGGGGAAGGTAGGGAAATTGGGGTTAAGGGACTTGCCTAAGGTCACATGGCTAGTTTTTGTGTTAAGTGTCTGAGGCCAAATTTGAACTCGGGTCCTCCTGACTCTAGAGCTGGTGCTCTATTCACTGCACAACCTAGCCACCCCTAGTTTCCATATTTTTTAAGGGCTAACGCTTACAACGTGAAGAAAACCTGCAATCTAAATATCTGTTATTGTTTAAAACACAAAATTACTCACTATGATTGCCAAAATAAAACACGAGATCAGAACTATTAAATTAATTTTTTTATTTAGTAGGATCCTTCAGCAATCACAGAAAAGTTTCTGCCTAAAGGTAAACAAGTACAAATTTGGTTAGACATTTTGACTTCAGCAAATTTCCTCTGAAATCTCAAATTCAATAGGAGATGTTGATCTCAACCATGGAGACAACATAGAAATACAGATATATCGCATCTGTTCATTCACTGTTCTATTAGAGTTTAGTGTTGTGACTGAAACTATACTGTATGTTTTAATTGGGTGTTTCTTATAAGATAAGGAAGATTGCTGAACCATATTTGTCTCTAGAGAAAGAGCCACAAGTCATAATGTAACTGTACAAAGTAGCTGGTCTCACCTTTATGTACATTTCTTGATTCAGGGACAGATGGGGAAAACAAATTTATTGCAGTTTATCAGATTGCAACACACCCAATTCGGCTCACTAAATAGCTGCATGAAGTATACTTCCTACAAAATATCCCAGAACTCTTTAGGTGAGTCAGTCTTTAGTTATAAAGGAAAGGAAAGCTTTAATGTTAGGTTTAAAAGGAGGAAGTGACTCACTAGCTCTGAGGGTGGGAGGGAGTTTTCCACATGAAAGGGGCAATATAAATGAATAAGCTTCTACCTCCAGTAAAGGAAAGTCACTGGAGAGGAGACAAATTTAAAGGGGAAGAAGGGGCGCCACAAAAGTCAGCAGTAGGAAAATTACAGCCAGGTATAATGTTTACTATTAGTGCTCATGTTAGGGTTTGTCACTCCAGAACAGCAGAGGCTGATTATTCTAGGGGAAGAATAGTGTGTGTGTGTGTGTGTGTGTGTGTGTGTGTGTGTGTGTGTGTGTAGGTGGAAAAGATATGTATGTATGTCAAGACAAGTAAATAGGCATTTATTAAGTGCTAACTATGTTCCAAGCACCTGATTAGGAGCTGGGGATACAAAAAAAAAAAAAAAAGACAAACAGTAGTCCCTGTTCTCAGGGAGCTCTCAATGGAGTCTAAGGTAAACAACAACAAATATGTACAAATAGGATACATACACAATAAATTGGAGATAACTAACAGAAGGAAGGCCCTAGCATTAAGGGGAATCAGCAAGGGCTACTTGGAGAAGGTGGGATTTTAGCTAGGACTTGAAAGAAGCCAGGGAGGCAGAGATGAGGAGGGAGAGGATTCCAGAATCCCAAGTATAGGAGACAAGCCGAGAAAATACCTGGAGTCAGAAGATGGAGTGTCTTGTCTGAGGAACAGCAAGGGAGTGGGAACAGGGTGGGACTAGAGTAAAATATTAGATTAGAAAGGCAGGAGGAGCCAAGTTAGGAAGGACTTCGAACATCAAAGAATTTTTTTTTATTTTATCTTGGAGCTTAGTGAATAGGGCAGTAACATGGTCAAACAGATCTGCACCTTACCAACTTCAATTGATAGCCAAATGGAGAATGTTGAGTGTGTATGTATTTTTAAACCTCATATGGTCTTATAAACCTAAATTTCAGTACCTCAGAAGTTGGACATCCCAGCAATAATAAAACAAAACCTAGAATCATAGAATTTTCATGATAGAAGGGATTTTACAGGTAACCGGAAATAATGTAAATAACACTAGATTTAAAGTTAGAAGGCCTGGATCCAAGTGTTGGCTATATCATTTATCTTTAATGTGACCTTGGAGAAGTCACTTTGCCTCTGTGATCCTCAGTTTCCTTATTTGTAAAATAGGGATAATAATAATGCTTACCTATACCATACGGTTATTGTAAGAATCAAATGACATTTAATCTGAAAGCAATTTGTAAGTTCATAAAGCAATTTGTGAATCATTTTTCAGAATAAGTTATGATTTTCAGTAGCATCCTTTCTGGGCTCACTCTTACCCACACTAGCAAGTTAGGTACCCAGAGGGCACCTGACTATTAGTCCACTCAGAATTCTAGGAGTAACCCTGAGAGGTTGGATTTCTAGTACTGTCACTCACCAACCCCTATCCTGAATGGTATTACTAATCACCCAGCAGAACTTTACTGATTTCTAGAGATGGGATTTACTGAAAAAGTATAAGAACAGTAGTAACCCCCCACATACACACACAGTACAGGGCAAACTCTCATTTTGTGCATAAAAAGTCCTTGGAGATAGTGAATTCAAACTTGAAGTAAAATGGTAATAAAGAGAACATGGGTAGCTAACTGCTACTTTCAGATTCCAGGCTTTGGAAGTCCTTGGAGTCCTCCTTCATGGAGTTCTTATGAGATTCCTTGAATTCTCTGCTGGGAATCTCGTCAGTGCCAGGAGAACCTCTGAGGTCTTTGATGGATTGCCTGGTTACCTGGTTGTCCTCTCTTAGAATTCCAAGTTACCAAAGATCTGAAAAGAATAAACACAAAAGACAGAGGTGGCATGTACAAAGATGTGACAACCAGGTGGGAGACAAGGCAGCTGCTCTTCCAGTTGTGACTCCCTTGTCACCAGCTACTCAAAAAGGCTAAAGAGGGCCAGCTGAAGAGCAGATCTCTCTTTGTATGCATACTCAGTTTCAACTGAGAAACTCATGAGTGATTGATCTTTCCAACTCTGTAGCCAATTAATCATGGCACAGTACCAATCTCTCATTCACAAATGGCTGGAGAGAGGCTCCCTCAAGTTATATGGGTTAGATTGGAACCAGGCAGGAATTATTTGTACATGTTCTGTAAAACCCATGCACAAACCCAGCTTGAGTGACTCCGTGTTTAAATCCTGCTTAACCTTTGGGTATGTGCATAGTCAGCTTGCAGGAGATAGTGGTCCAGAAATACCCTTGTGCATGTGTACTTAGACATGTGAAAAATCTGAGAGGGCATAAAATCCATTTCTTCATCCATGTACCAATCAGATTTTTTCTTTTTCTTTTTTTTTGCCCTTATATGAAAGTTATCTACTCTATCATCTACTCTTATCTACTCATGTCTAAAGCCACAGGAGGTTTGAAATCGGTGCCAGCTGTACCCCAACTGCTTGCTGTCTCAGTGTGCTAATAAACCACCTCTGACTTATTTCTTGAATTTGCTTCATTGATGAGGGCAAGGCCCAAACCAAGATTTCTCTTAACACCCATGTCCATGAATTCCTGTCTGGTCCTTGAAGAAAGGCAGGATCAAACACGCTCTAAGGACAGAGCTTACATTGACTAGTCTAATTCCTGATTTTTCAGACGATGCCTAGAAAGGTTAAGTGACTTGTATAATGCCTGGCATTGTATGCTCTTAATAAATGCTTTTTGATTGATTGATTGCTTAAGGTCAAGCTACTAAACAGCTAATAAATGGCAGACCTGGAAATAGAATCTAGGTATGCTATGTTTTTCATTGAATGACTATAGAAATACTATGACTATTAGTGATGTAATTAAAAATTTCTGTACTGAAGATTCCTGGAAATAAACATGAAGCTTATTGCAACCTGGCCATCTGTTCTTAATGAGCCTTTGCCTCAATATACTCTGAATCCTCCCACCATAAACAGTTCTGTTTCTTCTTCCTTCTTCCTCAGTCTGAAAGTAAAGTTAGGATAGAAACCATAATAGCCTCTATAAAATTTTTTTTAATTCAAATTCACAATTTAAAATCCACATGTTAATCATAACTTTTAAGGAGATTTTATAAGAATGCTGCTATTCTTCCTTTATTTATTCTTCCTTTACTTAAAGTTCTACTTAACTAATGAACAATGAGTCTCTATAATATTAACAGTTTTAAAATGTAAGTCAAACACATTCCATCACCAGCTACTTCACATCATTAGGGCATGGTAAAACCTTGTTAATTTGCCACCCAACCTCCATATGGAATTCTGACAATTCTGAAGGGCTTTGTACAAGTTGATTTTTTTTTAAATGTATTATTTTAAAATGTTAATAAAGGAAAGTTTATTATCTAAAACTATATTTTTAACTTAGAATCATTTTCCTACAGCCCTTTAAGGCGATAACTGAAAATAAACCTTACCATGCAATAATTCCTTTCAAATAGACCTCATAGGCATCCTACCTGGCCATTCCTATTAGTCATTCTTGTAGGCTACTATGTGAAACCGAAAGTAATACAATTATTTCTTTAAAAATATTCTGTAATTCACTAGTTCAATCCCTACCCCCAGTGAGTTTGTATTAGGGAAGTTTAATCATTGTTGTCCTCATTCCTCTGCAGGGTACACTAATGACTTCCTCTATCATACCCCATCTCTTCATTCGGAAGCCTCACTCGGGCCCTGAAGTTTCATGCTCTGGAAGTACTCTCTGCTCTTGTAGCTTCTCCCTCTGATTAGATGACTTCTCCTAGAATCTCTTTTAAAGGAGGTAACTCAGGCCAGTCACATCTCATTCCTCTCCAGGTTATACCTAGTACTTTCTCTACCATGCCCACTCACTGGGTACCTCCACCCCCTTCATCTTTCTTTTATGTGGTGTCCTTCCCCCCATTAAAATGTAAGTTCCTTTGAAGTCAAAGACTTTCTATTAGCAAACAGCCAGGTAGCACAGTAGACAGAGTGCTGGGCCAAGAGACGGGAAGACCTGTGTTCCAACTACTTTGTATGACCCTGGACAAATCACTTTACCTTGGTTTGCTCATTGGCAAAATAGGGATGATTTTACAATAACACTTACCCCCCAGGGTTGTTGTGAGACTCAGACAAGACAGTAATTGTAAAGTGCATAGCAACAGGGTCTGGCACATAGTAGGTGATATATTATTACTCATATTTATATTTCCGGTGCTTAGTACATAGTAAATGCTTAATAAATGCAAGTTGAGTGACTGTGGAGAAAATAGTCAGGGCTTTAGATACAATCACCAATTTTATGTCCTGTTGTTTCGGCTCTCACACTACTTTTATCTTATTGTTTACATATAAAAAATACTATAACCATTGGAAATGGGGATGGGATGGATATGTGTAAGAGACTGCCTAAATTTATGGGCATAGATTGAGATTACCAGTGGTTGAGGAACAAGAGCTATTTTTCCTTAAATTTCATTTAAAAAACGGCACATTTTCTAGTCTACAAAGTATAATGAAGTATATATTTTTTCAGACTGCAAGTAGGAAAAACAGGGAAGAGTTTTTTTCTATCTTTCTTTTACTACTTTTTTCCTAAAAGCAAAATAGTCTGTTTGTATATTCCAACCATGCCACAAGTTATGAGAAGTTTTTTCCAACTGTGTTCATTTTCCTTCCCTCCCTATTGCTTAGCAGAAAACTGTGCTTGGTTTATCTTTCCAGAATAGGCTTCAGCCATGCCAGGGGAAAGCAACTGCACCTTCTTAAGTGGTAGGGAAGAATTCAGTTCTTACTGGAGTGTATGATAGCTATGTCAAGGCTGATAGGCTTGAGGGGCCATTTTAAATTTTAGGGATGGATTTATAATACCCTATCCAGGAATCCTGTCTGGCCCTTCAAACAAACTAATGGTACATTTATCACTGAATCACAGAATTTCAAAATTGAAAGGGCTCCTGGTGGCCATTTAATCCAACCTATAACTGAATCCCTCTATAACACACCTAACAAGTATTTATCTATAACCATAGGCTTCTAGTAAGTTATCATGCATCCTCACCCCAAATCCTACTCTCATTCCCATTTGTAGAGAATGTTGGGACTCTGCGCCTGTCAGAATTCCATTGAAGGGGAGAGCAGATATTTCTCTTCTTTTTTCCTTCCTCCCCCACCCCCTTACTTCTCAAACCAGTAGCTGCTCATATAGCAGTGAGAACATGTCCTGGCCTAGAGACATCTAAGACTGACTCTCAATCCCTAGATGCCTTTTCTGCTTTGTCTTTTGTCCCCCTGAACAGAGATAAGCAAAGATCCTGAGATGGGTGTTCCTAGCCTTGGCAGAAACCTCATTAGTTCAAGAGGTTGGGAGTTCCTGGGTCTGGGTGCCCGTCAAATGATCTCTGAAACAATGTCTCAGAGAAGGTGACTACTGCTGGATAGATGACCTAACCATGTAACCTGGCCTGCCTGAAAATATGGACCTTCAACTGTTTAGACAGTGCAGGGCTGAGGTAAAGGTGCAATGCCAGTTTAGTACTCCCAAAAAGTGTTTCATTAATGTTTTAAGTACCAACCCCCCAGGTGAGTAACAATAGGACTGATGAATTAATGCATCATGTTTCAAATATTTGTCAACTCACACTTATCAGTCTTTTGTTTAAGCATTTTTTTCATAATGAAGTCTGATCTACTTTGTATGTTAAGTCCTTTTATAGAAGAGATCCTATTAAGTACCTCTGAAGAGAACTCGGACAAGCAAGCATTGCCCTTTGTTTCAGAGATTTTTTCCTAGATTCTGGAGTGGCAGAATAATAAGCCAGAGAATAGAAAAAACTGCTTCACTCTCTTTAGGGGCCAAGCTCACCCAGGACATGCACATGGTTCACATGAACCTAGAACAAGGGCCCTTTTAGTGGAAGAGGGCACTTTTGGTGGCTAGACCCTGGATTTTACATAAATTGGCCAATCCCAGCAACAGAAGATCCTATGGTACTGGTGGGACTAAGTCTCACTAAACCGTCAAAGGAATGGGCAGTTTATTTAAGCCCCACAGTCCCCTGGCTATAGATAATTACAATCTTTGTAGTGGACTATCTCCACCGTGTCAATGAAGCAAATAGGGCAATCAGACTTCCTGCCTAGCCCAAACTTTGAGAGATCTTGTCACACTTCCCCTAAGCTTTTAATGAGAATCCAGTGGCTAGAAATGAAAACATGGGAATAAGGAAGGAGGAAATAGGCTAATTTTAGAATAGATAGGTGGGAAAAATAAGATTTTTTAATATAAACTCATTGAGGTCAGAGACTATTCGATTTGGCTTAGTGCTTTGCAAATAGTAAGCTCAATAAATTTTTGCAAAACTCGCCAAGTTGAATTAAAATTAATACATAAATGAGAAAGGCAGAGTCCTGTGGAACAAGTGCTGGTCTGTAAGTGAGGAAAAGTCTGCCTAGATTTGAATCGGCCTCTGGGTGATCACTGTCTCTGTTTCTAGGGGCAAGCCACTCGCCTTCTATGAGCTTCAGTTTCCTCATCTGTGAGATAAGAATATACTTGTAGTTACATTATAGTTATTGTTGCTGTTGTGAAGATTAAATGAGATAATGTAGATAAAGTAATTTTTCCACTTTAAAGTGCTATATAAAGGGTCCCTCTTCTTACTTATGGAAAGAGAGGTATGTTTATCTGTAAATGGGTACGTTTCTACATATATGTAGTCAATTCAATAAATAGTTATTAAGCCCACCAACAGGCATTTATTTCCAAAACACTAATAATAAGAAAACCAAAATTATTCTGAGGTTTCATTTCATACCTAGCAAATTAACAAGGATGACAAAGGTTGAAAATAATCGATGTTGGAGAGTCTGCAGGAAGACAGGTACAGTAATAAACTTCTGGTGAAAATATGGATTGGTTAAACCTTTCTGGAAAGCAATTTAGAATCGTACTAATTGTGATTAATGCTAATATTAAAAAGTGACTAATATATCCACACCCTTTGACCCAGAGGTCCCACTACTGTTCATGACACCTGAAATAGGGCAAAGGTATGACCAATGATCTCATATATGCCAAAATATTCATAGCCCAGACTATAAACACAGCAGATGGACATTGATAGGCAAATTGGCTAAACAAACTACAATGCATGAATATAATGCAATATTACTATACTGTAAGAAACAATAATGTGAAAAATTCAAAGAAGCACTGAAAAACTTATGTGAACTGATGCAGAGTAAAGTTAGGAGAACCAGGAAAACAATATATATAGTGACTACACAGTGGGTTCTCCAACTTCTTTTTCCTCATAGCACGGTATTTAATTTTTTTTTTCAATAAGGAATCATGGCACACTGTGGCAATGCAAGGACACACACATACATATGTGATTGCAAGTGCATATTCCCTATAATTTATGGCACATGTAGCCAAAACTTCCTCAGTACAAGTATCATTTGAGAACCACTGGACAACACTAATGTAAATGGAAAGAACAAAAAACCCAAATAGATCAGCTGTGTAATTATAATGACCAGGTTTGGCCCTGAATCAGATGCAAGAAGATTCATTTTCCTGCCCTCTTTGTAGAGATGGAGAAGGGAGATAAGCCATTGATGCAGAATACCGCATACATTATGAAATGATGTGTTACTGAACTTCTTTTTGAAGTACAACTCAAATACTACCTCTTCCCTGTTCTGCCTAGTCAGTACTATTTTATATTCTTTTCATCTTTCTTACAGGGGATAGTTTGTTGAGCAGAGGAGAGGAAGAAACATTTGTAAATCAAAGTTATATAAAAATAATAGATATCAATAAAATATATAAAACATATACAAATACAAAAAACATGAATTAAATCTACTGTAGGTAGAATGCTGTGTTAGTTTCTCTTAGTGTGTGGATATGGATGTGTATATGAAGTATTAGGACCTATGATTTATCTAACTAGCAGTCATTTCACAAAACTTTCAGTTAAATAGGAAGGTGTGACATACAAAATAGCTATAGAATAAAATAATACACAATACGAGCATGAGATGTGCAAGTAAAATACTATATGAACTTCAAGGGGAGAAAAGTCATCACTGACTAGGACAAACAGTGGAGGCCTTGTGAAGAAAGGTTTTTCTTTTTAGTTGGACTTTAAAGGATAGATAGGAATTAAACAAGCAGAGATGATGAGGATTAAGGGGAAAGCATTTCAACTTTAAAGAAAAACTTCAGCAAAGGTATGAAGGTGAGAAGTTCAGCACATATATAACCAATTGAAGTAGCTTAGTTTAACTAAAGCATAGGGGAAAAGAATATAAGGATGAAAAAATATAGATAAGATGGGGTCAGATTGTGTCATTCCTCTGTTCAAAACCCTGAAATGGTTTCCAAATACTTACCTTGAACAGAGGAATGACACAGCAGCATCTATGCATGAGGAAGATTACTCTGGGACAGATGTAAAGAATACTTTGGAATGGGAGAAAGCATAAGGAAAGAAGAACAATTTGGAGGCAACTACAATTATCCAAGCAGGCCGCAATGACAGCCTATTCACTAAGATGAGGACATTAGAACTACATAACAAAAAACCAATTCAAGCCTAGGCTCATCTGAGCTTTTGTCTTATCTTGGCCAAAACCAGGCCTCCATTTCATTTCTGGGCAACCAGATCCAAACCATGTTGCTTCTATTTGGTCATTATCTCCACCTTCTCCCTGAAAATAGCATGGACTCCACCCCTAGATCTACCATGTAAACTTTTGCCTTATCTTACCCAGACTCAGGCATACCTCCAGGGTGTGCTGGAGTTAGCTCCTACCTACTTACAAAAATTGATTTTAAAATTTTCAGTCTGAGCATTTATACCTCAGAAATTAGTAAATGCTATAAATTAGGGCTTGATTTATTGTTTTGCTGACTGTCTAGACTTAAGAAAGTGATAGAGATGTTAATAATGCATATTTGATTTAAAAGTACATACATTTTTTCTTCCAAAGAGATGGTTATTAAACATTTACTAGCACACTTCTGCCTATACCTCATATAGGCAGGCCACTAGTTCCAAACTATGCCCCTTTCTACAATGCCCTTGTTAGAATATAAGGTTCTTGAAGACAGGTACTATCTTGCTTGCTTGTATTTGTATGCCTACTGCTTAGAACAATGCCTGGAACATAGTAAGACTTAATAAATATTTTTTTCATGTATTTATCAATATTATAAAAAGAAAATGAAAAGAACTTGATAACATAGGATATGAGAGTAGAGGGATAATACTCAGTTTTAAATATGGAAGACTAGATGAATAGTAGTGGCACTAATAGAAATATTTCTATTTCTAAAAATGTTTCTAAATATTTCTAAATTTATTTAATAAATAAATAATAAAAAATAAAAATATTTCTAAAAATGTAAGAACAAATTTTTGGAGACATATAAGTCCACTTACATATATATAGCGATTTAAGGTTAGCCTGTTGTCCATTCCCATCAATCAAGAACCTTTTGACATCACTCCCACTCCCTGCTCCTTTCCCCCAGTTTCTGACAAAGAAAGGATTTTTGGTGATTAAAGAGGTTCAAGAGACATAGTTTCTGGTTAGTTTAATCATTTTATTAATGAGGACAGCACGTTTATTAATAAAAGGACAGTCATTTTGCCATCTCTCTTAGACCAAAGACTTCTAGTGGCATTAGGTTCACAATTTATATGCCCATTGAAGAATTATTGTTCCTGAGGGATACCAATCAACTCAATTGGTTAACACAATGGCAAGTGGGCTATATTAAAATGAGGGGCTTAGAGTACATGACTTAGGTCACCCAAATCTTGGAGCAGGGAGTGGGAGTGATGTCAAAAGGTTCTGAAATCAAGAATATAGGAAAAGCAGGAGTTCAGTTGAATGGCCTCAGTTTCCTTAGTAAAGAGACAAGGTCTTCAGTTGAAAATGAGTGGGAAGAGGGAGGTTTGAGGAAGGAGAGGCTTCTGTGGTGAGATAGGAAATCAATCAGAGAGGAATAAAAGGACTACTGGTTGTAATGAGGGCCTAGTTGAGGTCAGATAATATGAATTTGTAATGTACTCAGTCAGCATGTTTGGTGACTTTCTCTTTGTCCAGCAGTTAGTGGGTAAGAGTAGGAGACAAATGCTGTGAATAATCCAGGGTTGAGGTTTGGCAAAAGATGATGGGTGAAAGGACAAAGGGGCAAGGTATTTGAGAGCAGAGGATGGTATAGATTTGAAATGGCTAACTATTAGGTTGGGACTGGAGAGGGAGGAAAATGAATAAGAGCAGAAGTTATCATAGCCTAAGAAAAGTACTAAGGGGTGGAAGGATTGGAGATCTTGATCATGAAGAATGGGTTTAGGAGTCTGAGGGAGAAGTATAATGATACTCATGGTCAAATAGAGGAACGACAAAGTTTCTAATTAGAAAAATGGCCCACTTGTGGGAAATGGCGAGATCTAGATCAGATCTCAGGATTTTTTAAATTAAATTTTATTTTTCAATTAACAAGAGAAGGAAATAACCATGTCTAAAGTGCCTATTATGTGCCTGGGACTATGCTAAGTGCTTTACAAATATTATCTCATTTGATCCTCACAACAACCCTGGGAGGTAGGTGCTATTATTCTCATTTTATGGGTGAAAAAACTGAGGCAAATAGAGTTTAAGTGACTTGCCCATCTAGTAAGTTGTCTTAGGCCAAAGTTGAAATCGGGTCTTGCTGACTCCAGTTTCAGTGCTCTATCCATTGCCCAAAACACTGAGCTGCTTTTATTTTCTCTCTCCTACACTGACACTGAAAAGAAGGGGGGGAAAAACCTCTAGCAACAAACATATTTAATCAAATAAAACAAATTCCCACATAATTTATATTCAAAAATAGATGTCTTCTGTATCTTTAATCCACTACCTGTCAGGAGGAGAGTAACATGCTTCATCATCTGTCTCCTGGAATCATAGTCATTGCACCAATCAGAGTTCTTAAGTCTTTCAAAGTTGTTGCCTTTACAAAGATGTTGTAATTTTTTTTCCTAGTTCTGCTCATTTCACTCTGCATCCATTCATAAAAGTCTTCCTAGGTCTCTCTGAAACTGTCTAGTGTGTCATTTTTTTTTCGTCTTTTATTTTTTGGAGGGGGAAAGGCAAGGCAATTGGGGTTGACTTGCCCAAGGTCACACAGCTAGTAAGTGTTAAGTGTCTGAGACTGAATTTGAACTTAGGTCCTCCTGACTCCAGGGCCGGTGCTCTATTCACTGCACCTCTAGTTTGTCATTTCTAATAGCACAATATTCCACTACATTGATCTAACATAATTTGGTCAGTTATTCCCTAATTGATGGATACTTCCTTAGTTTCTAGTTCTTTGCTACTACAAGAAAGGATACTATATTTTTTTGTACACGAGTCCTTTTTTTCCTTTCTTTGATATCTCTGGATAAAGATATTGCTGGGTTAAAGAGTTATGCACAGTGTAGTTTGGGACATGTTATTTAAGAAAGATGAAGGGATTAGAAAGCTAGGGAATTTGAGGGAGCATTTACATGAATATTAAAGTTCCTTAGTATAAGGTCAAAAGTTGGGAAGGAGAGAAAGTTGGTGAGTTATATGAATTCCTTGAGAAAGGAGTGAGAATAATCTTTGAAGGAAAGTATATTATAATCACTCATTTAAATTGAGTGGAAAATTTTGATTGAGTAGACTTCAAATGAGGAAAAGTGATAGAGGAAAGTGAAATTGCAGTAAGGAGCAATGAGTATTCAAACTCTCCTTCCTGTAAGGGAGTTAAAGTGCTAGAAAGGACAGCCAGGGGTAGTTTTGTTTTGTTTTGTTGGGGGGAGAAGGGCCAAGCCAGATCTCAGTGAGGGCTAGTAGGTGTAAGGAATGTGAGCAAAAGAAGTCCAAAAAAGTTTGTTCACTATGAAATGGGAATTGCAGAGGATACAGTAGAAGGGAGTGGCAGCGTTGGAGCAGGACATGGAAGGGTTGACACTGGGAAGAAAGGGTTTAGGATGTGTTTTTTTTTTTTTCCCTAGCAATTAAAAATAGACAGTATTGAAGAAAAAATAATGCTAATAATGTACCCTTCAATTTAGGTTTGTTTTCCAGAAACAATTTAACTTAATCTGTACCTAAGCCATGTCTACCTTAGATGTTCAAATTGGAATAGACTACCTCTGACTTCCTTCTGCCCTACCTACCTTACATGTTCAAATTGGAAGTCTCCCCCCTACCCCCCACCCCGCCCCTGACTTCTGCCCTACCTAGAGGCAGTAGAGTGATGATGAATAAAGATCTGGGTCTGGAAGACCTGAGTTCAAGTCTGGTCTGAGACACTTACTAGTTCTGTGGCCCTGGGCAAGTTATTTAACCTCTGTTTGCTTCAGTTTCCTCAACTGTACAATGGGGATAATAATAGCACCTACCTCACAGAGTTGTCATGAGGATCAAATGAGATATTTGCAAAGCACCTAATATGGCATAAAGTGCTATATAAATGCTTATTCCACCATCCCAGCCGTGCTTTCTAATATGACTGCCCCAAAATGATGAGGTAACATTTACAGGAATTTTGAATAAGGTAAAGATTACTTTAAAATATAGTTTGGAGGCTGACATTTCAAAATCACTATCATTCATTTTCTTCCTGGACCACTCCCCTTTAAAAGTGAAAAGTTACTTCATGTGAGCCAATTGGTTCAGGTGGGTGGGGAGGCAATGATTTTATCCAGACAAATTAAATCGGTTATCACAATTATTCCATTTCCTTAAGGCCTTAGCTTTTGTACTATTCACTTTCCTTAGGGGTAATGTCAGGAAAGTTTTAGATTGAAGAAATCTCTAAATATTTCTGGAAAAACTGAAAGGTGTTTTTTTTTTTTAAATATGCTTCCACAGTAGGGAGAGAACCAGAAGTTTTTGTTGTTCAGTAATGTCTGATTCTGTGACCCCATTTGGGGTTTTCTTGGCAAAGATACTGAAGCCATTTGTCATTTCCTTCTCCAGTTCCTTTGGATGAGGGAATGGAGACAAATAAGGTTAATGACTTGCCTAGGGTCACACAGCTAATAAATATATGAGGCTGGATTTGAACTCAGGATGAGGAGTCTTCCTGACTTTAGGCCTGGCATTCTATCTACTCTGCCAGCTAGCTGCCCCAAGAACTAGGAGATATAGGGACAATACGGGCGCCAGATGAATAGCGAAGCTCATAGTCTCCAAGGGGGAGTTTCAGAGTATTGGAATAGGTGTACAATATCTTGTGAGTATACATTAGAGTTGCTTTAAAAAAAAAAGCATTTGGATTTGGCTATAAGAATGTCAAGGATTTGAGAAAGGAGTTTTTGAAGACTGCTACCCACCTCTTGATAGAGAAATGATGAACTAATAATGCAGAGTTAGAAATCCATTTTTGGATATGACCAATATGGGAATGTTCTGACTGCATATATAACAGAGGGATTCTATATCCTTCCTTCCTCCCTCCTTTTTTTCCATTTCTCTCTTCCTTCTTCCCTTCCCTCCCTTTCTTCCCTGCTTCCCTCCTTTTCTTCCTTCCCTCTCTCCTCTTCCCTTCCTTCACTCCTTTCTTTTTTTCTTTCTTGAAAAAAGGTGGGTGGGAGAGATGGTGAGGAAAAAAGGAATGCTTGATATGTTCAATAAATAAAATTATTTCTAAAAAGAAAGGAATTTCAGTAAACAGGGACAGAAATCAGATTGCAAGTTGTTTGAGAGGAAGTGGGTGCTGAGGGAAGCAGAAGGACACAAATGGGAGAAGAATGGGAGGATGTTAGATGTACAAGGGTTGAAAGAAAGCTACTTTAGGATTGAGAAAACTTGGCAGATAAGGAGCCAATTCAGAATGATATAGTGAATATCTGTGAGGAAAAGAGGATGATAGCTAGAGCAAGGTCTAGAAGGTGAGAGAAGATAGAATCAAGGGCACAGGTGGAGAGAGGATTAACCTTAGGAAGCAGGGTTACATCTTTTTCTGACACAGAAGTGAAGAACTGGTGATAGTGATCCTGAAAAAATATGAATGGAGTGAAGTTGAGAGGGCTTTTATCACCATATTTTTTTTTCTTTTTGGAGGGTGTAACGTAATGCCTATGCTGGTATTCTGAACCTTGGGAAGTTGCCTTTCCTTGGAGTTACATTACAGAGGGCAACTGGGATTAAGTGACTTGCCCAAAGTCAACACGATGGGATTTGAACTCAGGTCCTCCTGACTCCAGGGCCAGTACTCTATTCACTCTGCCACCTAGCTGCCCCTTATCATCTTATTTTTATGTCCCTCAAAACCTGGCGCATTGTCTTTCTAGTTTTTATCTTACATTTCTTTTATCTTATCTACATCCTCTTTGATCCAGTGACATCAACCCCTTGCTGTTCTTGAACAAAACACCCCATATATTTTCACTGGCTACCCACCATTCCTGGAATTCAATCTCTTCTCAGTCTGCCTCTTGGGTTCCCTGACTTCCTTCAAGTCCCAACTAAAATCTCACCTTTGACTGGAAGCCTTTCCCAATTTCACTTAATTCTAGTGTCTTCTCTCTGCTGATTATCTTCAATTTATCCTGTTTATATCTTGTTTGTACCTAAGTAGTTGGCAGGTTGTCTCCCCCAGCTGATTGGGAACTTGAGAGCAAGAACTGTCTTTTGCCTTTGTATCTTGGAAGCTTAGCACAGTGCCTGGCACATCATTGGTAGCGTCTATTGACTGACTGATAAAACATGAAATTGTATACTTAAATAAAGCAGTATGAAATAGTCACTCAGAAATCAGAGTTAATAAGAGTGATGCTATAACAAATATATACACATATACATGCATATTCATATACTTAATACCTTACAACATCTTATGATTTTACTGGTTTATATTTCTCCCACAAATGCAGATGTCAACTCTCTTTCCTTCTTAGTATAGTTTTCCTGAGATGCTGTGGTCAAAAAAAAAAAAAAAGAAATGAAAATCCATCACTTGGTGGCCAACTTTCTGGCAATGAGCCTTTTTTAAACTTGGCTCGGCTAGCCCTCCTAAAAGACACACAATCCATTGCTGGGCCCATATTCAAAGTCTTTCCAATTTGATATATGACCTGCCAGAGCTTGTGTTCTCTTGGCATAGCCTTAAAATACCCAGTGATGTTCCATGCCACAATGTACATCAAAGTACACCTTTAGAGGAAGGATTAGATTCTTATCCCTAATTTTTTTTTTTTTTTGCAGGGGATGGGAGCATTTCCCCACAGAGGAATACTAAACTTCAATTATTCAGAAGGAAAAATGAAGCTTTCCACAGGTTTTAAGGAACTAATTCTAGGCAAATATGGAGATAACAGTGAATCTAAAACTGTAAAAGAAATGATGGAATCACTTTATTCTTAAACCATATAAGTGCTCGAGATTGGTAAAGAAGCAAGGACACCTCTGAAATTTTTTTAGTGGAATAGTCGAGTTTTCTGTAGCTTGAAGGCCTTTCTGTCGTCTAAATTTATACCCACTCTCTCATTCCTTATCTAATTTTGCCAAGTAATGGGGGAAGAAAAAGACTAAAAAATGATTGTTTGCACTGGTTTATGCTTTAAATGTCCAACTAAAAGTTGTAGTGGAGGAGAGTCTTTCTTTCTAGGATATTGACAAATTTCCGTGCAGCTTGGACTATCCGTGGTGCCATAGAAAACACTAAAACTAGCTTCAGAATTTGTATATTTTGACAGCCTAAATCAAGCAGTTTAATCATCGGGGTGGGAGAGTTCACCATTCCAGATTAAAAGTTCATTTCTTCCGTATGCTTCCCACCAAAAATACTAGTAGATAAAAACAACCCTGAAAACTGCTTTTCTGATGCAACCACAGTTATTCAACAAAAATTTTTTGGGGGAAAAACAAACCAAACCAAAACAGAATGCAACATTAACAGGATTCACAATCCATAGGAAATTTTGTTCGAGTTATTTCCCAGGCACGCCCTTCTGGGCAGCCATGACTCCTTCTCCAGTCTGCTTCACAGATAAATCACTCCTTGTTTTAAAAACCTGAAATTAGTGTGACTCACACATTAGCGTGCCCTGCTGCTGCTGCCGCCTCTGGAAGGCAGGGAGAAAAAATGTGCAGTTTCCCATAACCCGAGCACCAAATACACCGCACTGAACCAATCAGAAGCGGATGACTGTAATCGCACCAAAGTAGGTAAAAATGAGGGTTTCGTCCCCTCCCCCACTCCATCTCATCCCCCCTCTCCAGGCTCCCCGCCTTTCCTCCTCCCTCCTTCTCCCCCCGTTTCTTCCGTCTTCTCCTTCCGTAGCTCTTTTTTTCCCCTCTCCCTGCCTCCCCCCCCCTCCTATTCCTCCTTTGCACCCCTCCTCTTCTCGGGTCCCCTTCTCCTTAGTCACTCAGGTCTCCCGAGGCTTCTCTCGCTCCACCCCTCTCCGCCTGCGCACACCTGGGCCAGGTAGTTAATTCCATGTAAGGAAAAGGTCCTCGCAGAGAGCCCCAGGGGTCACGTGACTCCTCCCTCGTCCTGCCTCCTCCCCCTCCCCCCCACTTTGCTTGGGGGGCCTGAGACAACCCTCCCAGTTCCTTCCCTCTCTCCTCCGCCCTCCCTCGGACTGACGCGCAGGTGCCGGTAGCCACCCTCTGCTCTAGGCTCCCCCTAGGTGAGGGAGAAGCGACCCCGCCCCTTCGCCGAGGCTGGCCGAAGTCGGCTTCCGGAGGGCGCGGCGGGGAGGGGCGGGCCGTTGTCTAGCTGGCTCCTTCCTTAACAACGGCGACCAGCCCGCGAAGCAGGGCTAGGAGCGTGACGTGTGCAGCGTTTCCGCCCGGCTCGCGCTTGGCCGCTCCCTTCCTCTTTCCCTCCCTCGCTCACTCTCTTGCTCGCCCGCTCTCCCCGACAGCCTCGCGCGCCGTCACCTCCCTCCCGCCAGCTCTCGCTGTTCCCTTCCTCGGGCTCCCAGGAGGAAGACGCTCCTCCGCACTCTAGACGGTAGCAGCGCCTAGACTCTCGGCTCTCCCTTCTCCCCGCCCCCGCCGGCCCAGGGACCAGACCGCGCTCCAGATCGTCTGCTTTGGAAAGATGGTGAGTGGGTGGGAGGCAGAAACGGCCCAGGCATCTGGGGATCCGGCGGGGCAGCCTGAGCCCCGCCCGGCCGCCTGCCCCGCTTCCCCAGACACCTGGCGCGCCCGGGTCCCCGGACGTGGGGGATTCCGTTCTGATGGTGGGGGAGGGGTCCTCCCCTAGAGGCTTGATGCCCCTCATCCCCCCATTTTTGAATGCAGCCCCTTCCCTGGGCTCTACCGCCCATCCCCGGCCACCTCGCTTCCTCTTCCGCGTCATCCTCGACTCCTCTGCAATGTGGCCCGAGGTGTCGAGCGGCAGCTTTGTTCTCCGCTCCTCCACCGCCTGTCGGCCCCCCCATCATCCCCCGCCCCGATGCCTCCTGTACATCCACATCCACAGGGCATGGGTGCCCCGGCGAACTGAGGGGCGCCACCTCCCTCCCTTCGCCCTCCTCTCCCTTCCCATCCCCCAGCCGCGGTCCGTGTCCTTTGCACTAAGGTGGGGCCCTGGTTGCTGCATTGCTTCAGGCTGTTGTGAAAGTGCTGCTGTGGCTTTCCTCCTCCCTGTTCTTAACACGTACCCTGTCGCTGTGTGTGTGTGTGTGTGTTTGTGTACTTACCTACACGTATATCTTGGTAGATGGGTGAATATCTACGTACACATACCGACTTGTGGTAACCTCCATGGGTATGTACATGGAGATAAAGGCTTGCCAGACTTCCCTAGAAATGTTAGGCTCTTAAATTGCTTCACTAAAATCTCTTCTCTCTTCACATAAAGCCTTCCAGTATAGGTGTTGAGATCAGTGTCCGTACATAATGCTTAGTACAAAAAAATTTCTAGAACAAATATATATGTTGATGTGTGTATGTACATACACAACCACAGGGAAGTGTGGTTTAAAAGAAGACTGGCTATAGCGCCTTTTCGTCTTGGATTGCTGTCAAAACACCATGCATTTTATTTTTTTAGTAAGGTTTTTTCGAGAAACAGTGACTGGAAGATCATTTATTTAATATTTGGAGGTTTTTAGGGGGCGGAGGGACCTTTTAGAAAGGGAAGAAACAACCATACAAGAAGAAATGATCACCAAGCAGCATGATTAAGAGCACTAGCTTTGCTACCTCTTTGTTTGTCATATCTGTAAATCAGCTTCCAGCAGCAGTCTTGTAGTGCTAGTCAAGCTTGGCAGTGTCTGTTTTAACCCCTCTCTGCCTGATTCATGCTTGTATGGTTAGAATTTTTAATTTGGTAAGACAGTTTTGCTAGGTGAAAATTTGCCATGTTAGGTGCTAGCCTGGTGCCTATTTGTTAATAAAGGCGGAGAAAGAAGTCTTTAACACTGAGTTTAAAAACATTCACAGATCTAAGAATTTTAGGAATGAAAACTGTTCTTAGATTGACATCTTTTCCTGCTAAATTATCTGTCTAGTTTTGGGGAAAAAACAGAATACGGAACTTGAAGATTAGGTAAAACATTTCTCTGTTCTGCTTTAGGCTACACCACACCATTACCATTTTTGGTCAATGATTTGCAGGCGAAGGCTTACCAGACTTTGGTAGAAATGTTTTCTCTAAATATAAAACCTCCCAATATAGGTGTTAAGATTAGTGTCTAAGTATACATAATACTTAGTTGAGTAAAAAAACAAACGAGCAAACAAACTCAAATTTCCATCTTTTCTTTCAAAAGTAGTCTTTAACACTGATACTTTGATTAACTATACAAAAAATCCCCAGTCACTTTATTCAGCTTACAGTTGTTAAATATTAAAGTAAACCATTCAGTTTTGTGATATTTCTCCTCAATATTATTAGCATTAGAACCTCAAAAATGATATTCATATTAGCACCTTTGCCTTTGTAGCACCATAGTAGTTTTATAGCAAAGGCTAGGCTTTGGGCTCTTTTATAGGTAAAGACTCACCACTAGATTAAGGTACTTTGAAGTGGGACAGAAAGCTATATTTGTTCTCATAAATAGGATCAAACTTCTTGCCTCTTAAACTGTTAATAAAATTTTACTAAAGTATTTTCATACACTTCTGGAAAGGTTATGTGTGTTTTATACTTTATATAACTCAGTCTATAAAGATTAGCATAAATGAAATGTAGGAGTGAGATGTTTTGTCTGGGAAAGAAAGGTAAAAGGAAATTTGAGGTAGTTATAGTGAAAAATGCATTTCAAATCTGTCCCAGTAATGTCAAGGAGATATAGTGCATATTTTATCTCAGAATGCCTATAAGAGACTGGGGAATACTCAGTTCTGTTGTAAGGTCCTCAAATGGATTTCTGCTGAACATTCAAGTATAATGTGTAGAAGGCTTTTGTTTGTTTTTTTTTACATTTCTATATGGCTATGCAGAAGTGTTGATTTTGTTAAGACCATTTGCGTCAGGTTTACAAGTGGTTTGCCCACATGTCCAAGATGGCTCCTAAGCTTCATTTTGTAAAAGTTGTTAAACTTCCTTTCATGAGATTTTTTGAATGCTTTAATAGTGATATTTCCTATTGCTGACAAAAGTAATTTCTCAGTTTGTCCACTGTATTCACACTCATTGAATATGTTGGGGATAAGGTGAGTACATTTATTTGGGGTGCTCTGATTTATGGATAGTGAATTAATAAGTTTTCAAGGCAGCCCCTTAACTAGTGGGTGATTTCAGACATCTACAATTAAGAATGTTGTGTAATTCAGCAGACTGAATTCAGATGCTATTCTGTTATGCATTAGCTTGTACAATATACATGGTAAATTAAACTTAACATTTTATGTTTAATCATCATTCCTATCTCAAATTCATATAGTTTCAGAGCAGGAAAGAACATTAGTCATAATCATAATCAAATTAATTTGCTTCAATACCTTGATTGTTCCAGATCATTGAAGTGAAAGTACAAATTTAAAGATGTCTTGGCTGTAGTGTAAAAAAAAGCCCGTTGTAATTCCTGAGGCAGAATTTGGTGTTTCTCTTGGTTGGCCTTTTATAAATCATGACCATACCAGTTTCATTGGGTGTGTTTTCAGTTCAACTAAGGCAGATTTTGATTTCAAATCTTTAGGTTTTAAAACAAAATTTGAACTGTTAATTTTCACCTGGTAGACCTAAATAAAGCTGTCGTTGAAAATCACTGTCAGCTACTCCTCAGATCTTAATGAAAGCATCTCCAGTGGGAATGGGGAGGTGCAGAATGGTATAATGGAAAGAACTAGACTTGAAGTCAAAAGAATTTGCCTCTGATACCTATAGTAGCTATATGGCCAGAGGCAAATCTGCCATAGCCAAACTTCATTTAACTCCTGTAAAATGGGAATAATAAATTTATCTAGTACCTGACTTGAGAGGATCAGAGGAAATAATGCAGATAAAACTTAGAAAACTTTAAAACACTATATAAATGTCAGTTACAGTTATTAATAATAAACGGCTTCAAAGTATCACTTTCTGAATTTTTGAGGTCAAGATGTAATGCTTAAATTTATTACTTTCAACACAGTTTTTTAAAGCATCTTGATAAAAAAAAGATGCCTCATTCACTATTCTAGTTCTTGTCCTAATGATGTTTATGAGTATGCATGTAAAGAGATGGATTTGTCTTACCTAGTCCTCAATGCTATGTGTATGCATTTGCAGGGCAACTGGCAAGGTTAGTTAGGCACAGAGCCTCTATTTAATTGTTCTGTTTGGGGATACATCTAAGTCCCTGTGAAAACTGCTGTAACCAACTGGGTTAACTGGTCCTGTACCCATTTTTTATAAAATTTGCAATGGACTTGATTGTGTATAGATATTAATGATATCTTCAGATATGATGTGAGAGGAAATCCAACCTGAAAAAGGCATTAATAATGTGATGCTGCATAATAGTGTTGATTTGCTCTGGGCCATAACATTTCTATGTATTTGCTTCCACTGTTGGCTTTACTTTCTTTGTTAAAGGGGATTCAACAGTTGGTTGTACTCTAGCAGCCAGCTAACAGTTTATTTGTTTATGATTATGGGGAAATGGAGTCAAACTTTGTCAAATAGAAAGTCTGTGATAAGAAAGTTGCTGAAAGGAGTTGACAGTGAGTGATTCTTCTTCCTCCCCAGTCAGCCCAGTCCTTGCAAAAATATTAGTTTGAAAGCTCTAGGATATATCATAGAATCATAAAATCTTAAGAGTTAGAAGGTCACCTAATCTAGCTTCCCATCCAGTTGAGGATTCCACTCTATGATGTTGCTGATGACAGATGGTTTTTGCATGTTTCATTTTTGTGGTTCAGTAGTTTCAGACCTTGTGACCTCATTTGGGGTTTTCTTGCTAAAGATACTGGAGTGGTTTGCCATTTCCTTCTCCAGTTCATTTTACAGATGAGGAAACTGAGGCAAGGTTAAGGGACTTGTCCAGAGTCACACAGCTAGTAAATGGCTGAGGCCAGATTTGAACTCAGGAATGGTCTGGACTCCAGGCCCTCCCTCTCTCCACTGCGCCACCTAGCTATGCCAGATTTCACTAGGCTTTTCTCTAAAGATGCTCAGGGCTGAAAAAATTACAGGGTCGCTCAGGTAGTTGAACTTGAAATTTTTTTTGTTTTAAATCTTAGTTTAATAGATTAGACTGTGTAACAATAGCTCACATTTGTCTTTCCATATAAGAGTCCTGTGAGGTAGATAATGTAAGTATTATTATTTTTATCTTACAAATGAGGAAACAGGAGCCCAAAGAGGGTGGCTTGTGGTATAGCTGGTCTCCTCTACTCTTAGTGCATTGTGCCATCCTCCTCTCGTAAAATCTATAGAAGTATATTTTCATATTGCTAATAAATAATATATAACTAAGAATGTACCTTTGGTTTTGCATTATCCATGATAAATTCAATGAATGATGATTTTGCATACTTTGACATGTTCAACTGAAAAGTAGCTTTTTATGAGAAGCATTTACCATGAATATGTTTCCTATTGTGGGTTTTTTTTTGTTTGTTTTTGTTTCTGCTTTTTGGCAGAACTACTTGTCTAGTCTCTAGTAGAGAAGTAGAGGGAACTTTTAAAATATCTTAGAGATTGTTGCTGTGATCTCTAGTTCTTTTCTCATTCATATCATTCATTATCTTACTGGATCTCACCTCTCTATGAGCCTTCATTTAAATGTTTATAAGTCAACACTAGCATGTATTGTATTATCCTATTTATGGAAGGATAATTAAACCTCTTTATTTTGCTGTTAAAAAAGCTGTGGCCCTAAACCAAATAAACAAAAGACGAGGAGATTTTGAGATTAAATACAGTAATGCCACTTAGGCATAATTTAACTACTGTTGATAGCATTACTTCTTAAAGTGTGCATCCACATGCTAGTACTAGTTTTACAAATTTGACTTTTTTTCTTCTTGTTAACTTTGGCGTTCACCACATCCCTAGTTATAAAATGAAGTGACTTTAGTTGCTTGTTGGTAGAGGTGTCCTGAGTTCCTTCAAAGTGAAAAAAGTCTTGAATTAGTTTTTAAAGTTGACAAGAAATACTATATACTTAAATGAGGAAGGTGCATTTAATAATTCTGTGGGCATCTCAAACTCAGCATATAAGAATTCACTATATTTCCCTCAACCCAATCCCCCTCTAAACTTCCTTATTTCTTTTGATAGTACTTTTCTGTCACTTAATTAACAATTTGGAATCATCCTTGACTTTTCTGTCTCCCCCATATCTACTCTGCCAAGTTTTAACCAATTCTGTTCTGTCACCTCTCCATTCACACAATCCTTATCACCACTCTCCTGATTGGTCTCTACTTCAGATCTCTCTTCTGCAATCCTTTAACGCACATCTGCCACACTGATATTTTAAAAACAAAAGATCTGACTGTTAGCCCTCTTCCCCCTACCCAGTCTTCAATGGCTCTAGGGTAAAATACAAAATCCTCAGCCCAGCATTTAAAGTACTCCATAATCTGGCTTCCACCCACCCTAATATTGTTTTATTAATCTTCGTGCTTTAGATCAACTGGCCTCCTTGCTCTTCTTTGTACTTAACATTCTATCTTCTAGGTCTGCCAAGTGGTCCCCCAGTAACTTTCTTCTTAACTCTGCCACTTATAGTCACTACCTTCCTTCAAAACATTGCTTAGGTATCACCTTCCTCCACAAAACTTTGTGTCCCTCTTACTTTTCAAGTAATTAACATTTTCTCTTCCTCTTGAAATAACTTTACAGTGATTTACTTGTACCTCTATATTGTATGTTTCCTAAGCTCATTGACACTGTTTAGCAGTGTCTTGTCGATCAAACATCCCCATCCCCACCCCACTCTTTTTTTGTCTGGACCTGTGATTTCATGGGGCAGCTAGGTGGTGCAATAGAGTACCAGGGCTGGAGTCAGGAAGACCAGAGTTCAAATGTGACTTCATACACTAACTAGCTGGGTGATCTCAGTCACTTAACGGCTTTTGCCTCAGTTTACACATGTAAAGTGAGCTAGAGAAAGAAATGGCAAACCACTCCAGTATCTTGCCAAGAAAACCCCAAATGGGGTCATGAAGAGTCATATGACTGAACAAATGTTTTCATAGATTTGGAGAAATACCTTCGGTGTGACTGATCAACACTGAGAGATTGTGACTTGTCCAAGGTCACAAATCACAAATGTGTTAGAAACCAGTCTTGAAACCTAGGTTTTCCTGAATCAGGCTGTCCCTGAGTCTACCTCACCTGCTTCTTGCTTTGCATAAAGTAGATAGTTAATGAGTTGTATTGAATATATAACACATGACTTCTGAATGAAGAAAGTTAAACTCATTTGCTTTTTGACCAGGAATCTTTAGCAGGTAAGTAAGGGCCAATTCTAAATCTTTTCCTTCCTGTTACTCTCCTTGAAGAATGGAGAAACTGAAGTTCACATTACTGGGTTACTAGGAACCAGTGGTTCTCTATTCATAGATTTTATTTTCCTTGAAGAAATTAAAAAATAAGAATCCATTTATTTTAGAAGTGGAAGGGAACTTACAAAAATCTGAAGCTTGTTTCATTTCTCTACTTGGTGACCTCATCTATTTCATTGGTTCAATATCTTCTAAGCAGATACTCTCAGATCTACATATGCAGCTCTACTCTTACTCAGTTCAGTATTACAACTGCTGCTTAGATGTTTTGAGCTAGATGTCACAGAAGTATCTGAAATTCAAAATGTCAAAAATAGAATTTTTTATCTTCCCCCTGCTTCTGAACTTTGTGTTATTGTTAAGGGCACTGCTATCTTTCCAGTCACCCAGATTCAAGTCCTCATTGTACATCACTCCGTTTATCCAGTTGCCAGATATTGCTGTATCTTTCTTTACAACATGTTGTGTGTGTGTGTGTGTGTGTGTGTGTGCACATGCGTGCATGTGTATGTAAATCCCTTTCCGTTCACGGTCGCTGCCTTCAACACCTGTCATGGACTTTTACAATAGATTTCTTTTTGATCTTCTTGTTTCAGTACTTCCCATTCTCATTAACCAAAGTGGTTAAAGCACAAGATATATACATTGATGATTCCTTATTCCCTCAAACCTCTAAATTTTATCAAATTCCTTGTTTTCTGCAGTATCAAATGCAAATTTCCTTGTTTGTCTTCACAACCTGGGCCCTACCTGTCTTTCCAGTCTACTTAGACATTACTTCCCACTATACTCTCTACAATCCAACCATACTTAGTGTTTCTTACACATGATACTATCTCTTATCTCCACCTTTTCATTGACTGTTTCCCATGTTGCTGAACTGCTCTTCCTTCTAACCTCTAGTTTTTGGAATCCTTAGTTTCCTACAGGATTCCATTTATGCCCTGCCTTCTGTAGGACACCTTTCTTAGTTCTTTCAAGGTTACCTCTGTTTGATTTGTATATATCTTGAATATACATATATTTGTATTTTGTCTACTTCATTAGAATGCAGTTTCTTTGAGGATAGGGACTATTTCACTTTTTTTTATATCCACAGTTCTTAACCTAGTGCCTAGCACATAGTAAATGCTTAATAAAATGCTTCTTGATTGTCACAGCTAAGGAAAGAGAGGCTAAGAAAATTTGTGACTTGCCCAAAGTCATCACTACACATAATTGAGCCCAGACTAGGTCTATTGATTTTTGTTTTCTTTCCTGCTTCTCAAGAAATAACACAGTAAAGCATAGTTATAACTTACTATTTGTTCCATTGCCTTCAAAGATTTAAAATAGTTTAGTGTAATTATAATGGTTTCATATACTGTTCCTAGGACTGTATAGAGGGAGCTTATGTCTATAACTCACCATGTATCTCTTTTATTGGTTGAGCCAGTAGATTCACCCAAGGGTCGTTGAATACCAGCCATGTATCCATTCCCTCAGCCACTGGATCTATTTCCGTATTTCAAGGAGTTTTATATTAAACCCCTCCCTTTGGCAATGGATCTTATAGACATGCTTTATGTTTTGTTTGTTTGGTTTTTGCTTTTTGGAGGGTAGTTGGGGTTAAGTGACTTGCCCAAGACCACAGGGCCAGTGTTTTTGTGTGTGTTAAATGTCTGAGCACAGATTTTAACTCAGGTCCTCCTGACTCCAGGCCTGTGCTCTTATTCACTGCACCACCTAGCTGCCCCTAGACATGCTTTTAAAATGATTAAAAATAATACATTTAGGCATGTGACTCTATCACCTACTCTCTCTTCAGTCTTCCTTTGCCACTAAGAGTATGTCATGGAAGGAAAGCTTATGCTGTGAGCAGCATGAAGATACTGGGTTCAGGAAAGCCACCTTGGCTTTGGGTTATAGGGTTTGCAGTTTCACTACTAGGGCAGGGTCAGCTCTATATGGCTTGCAGACTGGACTTAAAGAAGTTACTGGCCTATTGCCTTAGAGTATCAGCCCCCAACATATTTAAAGGTCATGCAGGCTTTATAGAGAACAGTGGAGGAAATGAGTCTTTCCCCATCTTACCCTTGGTGAGATCTTTACTCCTTTTAGTGGGCTAGACCACAAGTAAAGGAGGCAAGAGTCCTAAAGCACTAGGATGAGGAGGGAATAGCTTCAGAGGGTAGGTAGGGAAGAGACTTTCATCTAGGAAGACAGGTTATTCAACTCCTAGATCCATTGACAGCACAATTTGGGGTGGAATAGGCGATTGCTTCTTAGTTCTCCTTTAGCACATTTGTACTAAATGTTTAAAACTTCCAAGTGGAAAAGACGTTTTGTTTGGAGGGAATAGGAGAATTGGATTTTATTTTTATTTTGTTGAATATTATTTGTTTATATCTTATAATAGGATCAGAGGACATGGCATATATATATTTTGCCATTAGAAGGGAGCTAGGAATTTGAGGCAACACTATCCAAAGAGAGGAAGTGGTACCAGCAAGAGACTGATAGGGGAACCATTAGCCCAGGCTTGAGATTGTTGTCAGCAGTGAGAGGGATTCCATTTAGTGTCAGAGCAGCATCTCCTTTTCCACCCACTCATCCTTGGCATTGTAAGTAGAATGTTTAGTTTGGAGGTTAACATGAGTGTGAGCATGTTGTGAGATGTTAACTTGAAAAGTAATTTGTGCCACTTGCATACTTCAGTACTTTGATGGTTCTATGATCTCATTGATTTGGGTATTCCTTTCAGATTCCAACCAAACCTGTGCCTTCCTCATTTTGTCCATGACTTCCCATAAATTCTGCAAGGATCCATTCAACATGATGGGAGAGCTTCCTTTAGATCTCTTGACATTGTGTGGAACACCCAGACTGGCCATCAGTTCTCAAGATTTCTTGGAAGATGTAATGGCAGGGAGACTGAAACTGTTTCATTTCATGATTATTATCAAAGTGGGCATAAAACATGCTGATAGACAGCATTTGGTACAGAAGTCCAAAAGGAAGAGGAATAATGGTGAGGTGGTCCAGATGATCCTTTTTGTGATGACTTGCCAGTTGTATCAAACTAATAGCTAACTTGTAGTGGAACCATAGACACTCATAAGTTAGACCTAACTACATAGGAAGTGTAACTACACAAGAATAGATTTTGAATTTCTGTTGTGTACACTTTGATTGGCACTTGTTTAGACAACCCTGGGTGTGGGCCTTGTGTACCTCTACCTTACATAAACTGGAAGGTGGGCCTAAATTGGATCAGTCTGGATGGTGCTGGATTGCCTTTGGAAAGTTACAGTGCTTTTAATGATTGTAAACTTCTTGAAACTGACCCAACTTTTTCACCTCAGTTTTCTTCTAGTGATATTCTAGCTCCAAATAATGAACCCCACAGAATTAACATTGTAGATTACCTAAAGGGAAATGGAAGGTACATGAGAGGTATGAGTATTCCTAAGGAAGAGTTACATGGAAGAAGTAATGATAGATACCATCAGAGAGGTATGTCTGACCATAGAAAAAGGTGGGCTTTCCATGTAGAATATGTGCATATTGGAAGAAAGTTAATATGCAGTAAAATCTCAGTTATCCAGCATTGTCAGAAAACTAAAGATTATACTTTGTAGCAGTAAAACATTTTAAAATTTTAATAATTTTTTTCTAGAAATCTTTCTAAAGATTTTCATACTTCCTTGTCTCTGTAAGCAGAGTATACAGAAAATAACCTTTTTTGTTGACTCATCATTATGAATAGGGCTAAGGACTAAATCCATGATTTCATTTGTGGAGGGAACTCCCAGGTGAGGAAAGCCCCTTTACCAGTGCAAATTACTATCTTTTTTGCAATTTAGAGCTGCTAGAACAGTGAGACTTTTATCACCTGCCTAGTGTATAATATCATAAGGATCTTCATGATTTCTCTATTCAGGGTACCTTACTGCTTCTTTTGTCAGCTATTGTAACGTGCTCTAATAAAATGATGCTTTCAGAAGTTAAGTATGTAATGCAGTTTGACATGAAATGGTCAAAATCTGCTTGTGCCTTTTGTGTTCTCATAATGACTTCTCATAGTTTTACTCATTCTTCCTTTGATATGAGTCAGCGTTCTCTTGCTCTGTCAGTACTGTTTATAGCAGCTCCTTTCTTCCAATCTCTTGTAGACCAGGAAACCAGATAATGGCTGTGTAAAATAGAAGTAAGTTTTTAGTGAATACTGAGGGGCTTTTACAATGCATAAACTTCTAGTGCTTAAGATTTAATAATGCCTGCATAAGCTAGGCAGAGACAATTTTTTGCTGGGCTATTTCAGATTATCTGAGAAATGAGGTATTGTATAATTATTTTTAATTCAAAGAGTTACAGTGACTAGAGAAATTGCCAAACTGTCTCCAGGACATTATTTGTAGAGGCTGCTAGATGGTACATACAGTGCTAAACCAAGAATGAGGGCAACCCTAGTTCAAATCTGTCTTACATGTGGTACTGCCCATGTGTGGGCAAGTCACTTAATGCTGTCTGTATGTTTATATATCTGTAAATGAGAATAATCCTAGTATCTACCTTCTAGACTTGAGAGGATAAGATGAGATATTTGTAAAGTACTTTGCAAAATTTAAAGTGCTATATAAATGCTAGCTGTTACTATTCTTGTCTACATCTTGCTACTCACCAGGAATTGAATGTGGGGCTTCCTGTGCTACTTATATGTTTAATTAGGGGAATCTTCTTAATTGGACAACTAAAGGAATATGTTGGTATGTTAACATTAGAAATAGAAAGAATGCCCATGATGTTAATTACTTCGTCTTGAGTTTTACTTTTTTCAGTGACTAGATATGGTCCTTGATGCCATGGGATCATAGATTTAGATATGAAAGGAACCTCAAGGCTATCTAGTCCTGTCTAGCTTGTTAAAAAGGCACTATTAAGAAATGATGCTATAGTTCAGAGTGCTACATGTAGAGTCAGACCTAAATTTAAGTCCTGTCTGTGACACTTAGACTTTATTACCTTTAGCAATCAGTAAATCTTCCTTAATTGATTTGTAAAATGAATATAATGTACTACCTACCCCACAAGTATGTAATGAAAAGCATTGTAGCTGCTCCATTTTGGCTTTGTCATTTTTGCTTACGTTGTTCTTTTGACTTTGCTTTTTTTTTTTTTAAGCTCTACATAATTTTCTTATGTCTTCCCTTGTTTCTCTAAATTCTTGTATTTGCCATTCGTTACAAACAGCATAGTATTTGCTTGTATGGTGGTCACCATTAGCATGGAGGAAAATGTGGGTGTATACAAGCTTGTTTATATATGTATATTCTTATAAATGTATGTGTATGCATATAAATTCCACTTTGGAAATAGAAAACTTAGCTTTCATCTCCCATTTTGCCTTGTGAAAGACAAGGGTAATTGGAAGTTTTTTTTTTTTTGTAAGCTAAGATCAGGTGGTGTACCTTAGTTCAGTGCCTGCCTTAAGTCTCTTAACTTTTGGGGACTAGCAATTTAAATCATCATTACATTTGACTGTCAGCCTTGTGAACGATGATTAAACAGAGAAGTATGGTTTTCAAAACTTATCAACTCTGTCAGTGTTGAAATATAATGGTATAGGAAACTGGGTTTATGTTTTATGCTTATGGACTTTAAAATACCTAGCTTTTCATTTTTATGACAACACTTGCATTCCTTTTTTGTGTAAATAACTTTTTCAAACTTATGTATGTTAAGCAGGTCTTCAATATAAAATTTTGTTTCTCATCCCCTTCTGCCCAGCCACTGTGTAGGCTCCACCTGTAACAAATGAAAAACAAATAGCCAGTAGAGTTGGTACTCTGTTAAGTCATGCTTTAGCCACAACTATTTTTAAATAGGGGGTGGTGTTCTGGGAGACTACTGTTTTCCCGTGGTCACTGAGAAACCGAAGTTGTGGATAACATATCTTTTTAAGGTAATCTCGAAACTCTTGTTTTAATAGCAATCTATTTTTGTTCTCAAGATTTTCTTTCCTACAAGCGTGTAAAATGTTCTGTATTCAGAGGATCACAGTTTTAGGCTAAGTTGCTGCAGATGGCTGCTTACACAGAGTTTGGTCTTTGGTGTGACAAAACTGCTTTTAGTATACATTTCTTCCTTCCCTCTCCTTTAATCTGTATTTGGTGCAGAGCAGCTTCAGTCTTGATTGTTTTGAGCTAAATTAGTTCCCATCAACTATAGAATTTTTCTAGGATATATGAAGTTGGTGAGAGGAGGAAGTCATGATATTTTCCTGTTAGTAAAGTATTGTTATTATAATGACTTAAGAATAAAGAACATACATTTTTTAAAAAACTATATGATACTGAGCAAAAGGCCTTGTTCTGGGGATAATGGATTCTGTATAATAAATACTCCAATAAATGTGTTTTCTAGTCCATTATCTGTATTTTCAGAGAACTTAATCATTACTATTTTACTATGAAAGTTAAATTATAGGCAGCAATGGAAATAATAACAAAGTAACACTAATTTGTAGTTCCTTGAAAAATATGATGCCTGCTATAGTTAATAGCTTCATAGGAACAAAGCTAAACTGAGCCAGAAAGAAGGGAAGGGGAAAGGTGCACAAAGAGTAAAGAGACTGTGTCAGGGCCTAGGAAACTGGCCTAATGAATTACATCATGAAGTTTAATCTAGTTCTGTGACTTTAATTCAGTTCTCTTTGTGCTTTTTAACAAGCTAGACAGGACTAGATGGCCTTGAGGTTCCTTTCATATCTAAGTCTATGATCCCATGGAATCAAGGACCATATCTAGTCACTGAAAAAAGTAAAACTCAAGACGAAGTAATTAACATCATGGGCATTCTTCCTATTTCTAATGTTAACATACCAACATTTATTAGTTATATCTATGTGTCCTACCTGGGTTTTTGGAGTTTTTTTCCCAATCTTTGTATTCCCAGCTTCCAGCTGAGTACGTTGGTCACGTAGTAGACACTTGGTAATTATGAAATTGAGAACTAGTTAGGTTAAGTGACTTAATTTCATTGCGCCTAGTTATTGACTCAATCCATTGCTTTTTTCAGCTACGATTTGGTGGTTCTTTTTGGTCATCTTGGATATTTTTAAACAGCATGAATTTGTAAACAGTTGCCGATTTGTATTGGTAAAGGAGTTCTTTGGGAGCTCCTTACTGGAGATTTGAGCCTTGTGTGGGACAAATAGCAAGAGGCCCAGTTTATCTCTGAACCTTAGAGGAAAGGAAGGGAAATGATGTATAATAAGACTAGAAAAGTAGGTTGGGGGATGGGTTTTAAATATTTATGAGCAGAGGAGCTTATATTTGAGCCTAGAGTCAATAGGAAATCACTGGAGTTTATTGATAGTTTTTACTTCTTTCCTTACTATCCATCTATTCTCTTTATGTAATTACTTTCCTTTTTTAATATGAATCAATTGGGTGCTATTTAATCCTTGGGGGGAGTATGGTATAGTGGGTAGAATGCCAAACTTGGAGTCAGGTAGATCTGGGGTCAATCCTGCCTCTGATACTCTGTAAACCTGGTAAATCACTTAATCTCAGTTTCTCAGTCTCAGTTTCCTCATCTGTAAAAGGGATTAATAAGGTGCCTCCAAGGGTTGTTGTGAGAATCAAATGAGATAATTGTAAAGTGCTTAGTACAGTGCCTGGCACATAGTAAACACATTATAAATATATTTAAAATTATAAATATACCCCTCATAAATAACCAGCATTTAAACACGTAAACATCAAGTATGTGATGTTTTATTTCTCCCTTCAGATTTGTCAAATTGGAACCAGGACAATTATAAGTGTTTTAGTATATCAGGTAATAAAGTTCCTTTATCTAAACAAAGGAACAGTGTTGCAGCTCCACAGTGGTCCTTAGGTAGATCTCATTTCTGAAAATTGAGTCATCAGGGCATGTTGACATGGTGCCATTGGAAAGTACATAGGTGCAAAATTAAAAATCATTACTTGGATGGAAGTGCTGCTTAAAAGGTTTCAGGACTTAATCTTTACAGTGAGCATGGCAATGGTGGGGGAAAAGCTCAAGTATGTATATGTTTTAAATTTTATAGTCTTTTTGATGCTTCTGCCTTAATCCCTTTGAAATCTCCCCTGACCTTCATTTAACCTTAATTTGTTCTTTCTGCTTATACATTATTTTCTTCCCTTTGGTCTTTTACTGGTCCAGTAGAAAGGATGCTGGGTTTGGAGTTGGAGGGCCTCAGTTCAAATCCTAGCCCTGCCCTTTACTATGCCTGTGTTGCCTTTGGCAAGTCCTTTAACTTCATTTGAAAGAAAAACAACAACAAAATGGAGGGGTTGAACCAGATGACCTCTGAGGTTCCTCCCTACTCAAAATGTATGATCTAAGACAAATAATCTTCAGGTTAAATCTCTACAATTCCATAAGCTCCAAATTGCTATGTGTGTATTTTTGCTAAACTATGAGTAGTACCCTTTATCAACACTGGCATATAGGCCTTTTCTAAAATATTCAGTATAGAGAATGTTAGAAAGAGTAAGGATCTTAGAGGATAATCTAATCTAAACCCTGACTCAATCACTAAATGAATATTTTATAGGTAAAGAACCTCAGACCTAAGTTATTTTTTCAAAATCACACATTGACATGATGACATTTTACCTTATGTTGATTTTTATTTTGCTTATTGGCAATCCTTCCTTCCTCCCCTTCCCTTTTTAGTAGGTTGATAGTGTTAAAATATAGGAATATAGATTGATAAGTAAAATTGAGAATTTAAACTTGATAATTACTACAACTGAAGTAAAATTTAATTCTTATCATGAAACAATTAGCCTACTAATTATTCTTCATCCATTTGGTTTTTCCTGTGTGGAAAATAAGGCCTAAACCTTGACTGATGGTGAATTTCTTTAGGAGACTACGGTATTCTAGAATTCAATCTGTTCAGGTCAACATCAAATCATTACAAATAGGAGTCTTCAGTATCTCACAATCTGTAGGGAATCCTTTCATGTAGCCTCAGTAGTAGACATCCTTTTATGACAGTGGTAAACACTTGTTCAACATACATCTCCCTGTCTTTTGACTCTTAACATTAACCATCAGAGGGTCATGGAACAGTTATATGTTACTTTTTTTTTGGAATCTTGCATGATTTTGATATTTGCATGGAATTAAACTTTGAGGCACCAGATGCTTTTTTTAATAGCCAGCAAATATGTTTACCTTCCACATATTTGAAGATAGCTAGCCCAAAAACCTTCCCTTATTTAAGGCTAAATTTTTCTTTCTGACACTTGGTTTTTGTTTCATTCCCCATTCTGATCACTCTTGTTTAGGCATAATCTGACTTACTAGTATTATCTCTCTTAAGGTACAAAATGAGCAAGATATGTCAGATGTAGGCTGGGCCAAGGAAAGGTACAGTGAAACTATCTCCTGCTTTGAGTTGGACACTGTTCTTGTATTAATGCAAAGTAATATTGCAGTTACATCACATGATCCTTCTTTCAAGCCAGATTTTCCCAATTTTATTCTTATACAGCTGCTATTTAATTCAGGCTCTTATCACCTCTTGCCTAAACTTACTATTACAATATCTTACTATACTTTACAATATCTTACTATAAATCAGTCTTCCTTCTCAAGTCTCTCTTCAATGTATTCTCTGAGACACAGGTATCTGACATCTGATCACATCATTTGTGTTCTGTAAACTACAGTGATTCCCAATTATTTCTAGAAGCAAATGCAAACTTCTCTGTTTGGTACTTAAAACCTTTCACACCCTGGCTTCAACCTATTTTTCTGGCCTTATTATACATTAATCCTCTTCATGTACTTAATTAGAATGACTTGTTCTTAGTGAGTCCATGTGGACTCTCAATAGTTACTATTTTCTTTTTAATTCATTCATTTAATAATTTGAGAATTTTGCAAGGTATTATGACAAGCTCACTGATACATAGTTTCCAAAATCTGCCATTAATCATGAGTAGATAAAATAAAGAATGGTCTAGAAAAACACTGGTGTCATTAGTTTTAAGTAAAGTAAGAATGATTTATTAGACTTTTTAAAATACCACATTTTAATATAAAAATTATGTGAAGAAGTTTTAGCATTTATCCATAATTCCATATGTATTTTCTTTTTGTAAGTTTTGGTAGTTTTTATAACCATTATAGCCAACTTATTTCTAGATGGATCATAATAAATAGTATATGGATTTGTTCATTGTAGTTGCCTCTTGTCAGTACATTTTTTTCTTGTTCTGTCATTCTACAAAATAACAGAATCTGTTGAAGTTAGAGCTCTTTCTTTGCATCTGAGAGTTGAGTGTTAGTATTGTAAGGACTTTCGATTTTTAAAAATTGTTCTCATTAAGTTGACAGTCATTTTTACCAGCTTAAAAGTTTTGATTAACTAGTTATAATTTAACATGCTTAACCTAATTAGCAATAGTTAGTATTATTTGTGTCTTATTTTGGGGGGAACTTTTCAAAAAGGTATGTTTTGACATGGTAAAATATGTAATTGTTTTACCCTATAGAGATTAATCATGTTATTTGCGGTGGGTGCATTCTAGGATTTGTCCGTGTTAGTGGCATTTTTTTGTGATTTTATAATAAAAGTCAGAAATACATTCCACCTTTAATCAGGGAGAGGTTAAGATAACCAGTCTTTTGATTTCATGAAGGACATTGTGGTATCTCCCCTCCCCCCTGCCCCAATTTTTACTGTGTTTTGGAGATCATTGACTATGTCATGAGAATCCAGAGATGATAGGGATTTGGGCAGCTAGGTGGTGCCGTGGATAGAACACTGGACCTGGAGGGAGGAAAATCTGAGTTCAAATGTGGCCTTAGACAATTACTAGCTCTGAGACCCTAGGCATACCACTTAACCCGTATTTGGCTTAGTTCCTTAAAAAAATGGGACATGCTAGAGAAAGATATGGCAAACCACTCCAGTATCTTTGCCAAGAAAATTCCATGGACTTTGTCTTATGGGGTCACATAGAGTTAGATAGACTTAACAACTGAACAACAGTCTTAATTATCTCCTACAAAAATTATCATTTCACATGATTTATTTCACCCAGAAAATTAGTTGAGCGTCAGGGTTCATGTTATATCTAGTGTGTTCTCTAAGTTATAAATACGTATATCTGATTTGCTTATGGTGGTATGTATCTGCATAGTCTTCCTATCTATTTTGATTTTCCTATTAGACTCTACTGCCTTCATTGCAGCAAACATTTGAAAGGGGAAATGTGTATGTTGAAATGCATAATATAGGACAACCCCAGCTTGGAAACAAGTGTGTTCCCTAGCTAAATTTAGAGAAATTAGCCCCAGGATGATGATTTTATCAGCCATAATAACTTTGGAACTTAAAATCGATTTTTCTATAGAAATGTTATTACGCATAGTGGTTAGGCTCCCAGGCTAACCCACACAATTCTGTTTAACCTGGAACATAGCTGGGAATCTAATTGTCATTTATGGCATTGTTTCTGTGGGCAAATGCATTCCATGGTGAGAAGAAAATGTAGTGGCGGAAAATGCTGATGTTCCCAGTCATAGCCAATGCCAGCTGCCAGGCTTATGAGAAGGGAATAAAGCAACAGCAGGAACATTTCTTTCCATCACATAAGCTTCTTGGCTTCCTGCTGCACGGTGAGAAGAGAAAACTCTAGAAATACTTCTGCTCTCCCTGAGGTCCAAGTGTTAGTTGAGAAAAGCACCATCAAGGAGCCCAGGGGTGTGCACAGCAGAGCAGATGGGCAGTGTGGAAGTGGTGTTTGCAAGTCAGGTGTTTGCAATTTGGGGAAATATATATAGCTCCCATTTTGTTATTGTTATTAGGCAGTGTTAAATGTCTTAATTATTTGCAAAAGACTGAAGTGAACTTTGTCTTCTGTGTATGGTAACAGGCCTCAGGAGTACAAGTAGCTGATGAAGTATGCCGCATTTTCTATGATATGAAGGTTCGGAAATGTTCCACACCAGAAGAAATCAAGAAAAGAAAGAAGGCAGTTATCTTTTGTCTCAGTGCTGACAAAAAATGCATCATTGTGGAAGAAGGCAAAGAGATCTTAGTGGGAGATGTTGGTGTAACCATTACTGATCCTTTCAAGCATTTTGTGGGAATGCTTCCTGAAAAGGATTGTCGCTACGCTTTATATGATGCAAGCTTTGAAACAAAGGAATCCAGAAAAGAAGAGTTGATGTTTTTTCTATGGTAAGCATCACCAAAATGTGGAATTTAGTTGATTTGAGATGATAGTATTTTTTTATGATATCATTCTGGGACTAAGCTTTTTTGTTTAATTTTTGTACTGAGAGCTTAATATAATCATGGGAATGCTTAATTTTGGTTAATCACTTCATATTGTCCTTAATTTGGACCAAAGATGTATGGGATACCATTCAGAAATTTAAATAACCATATATATATATGCCACAATCTTAGTTTTTCCATGAAATAAATTCTGGTATAAACAAAAGGGAAGTGGTATTTTGTTCAAATATGCAGCTTTTTTCCCCATTGCATCCTGTCTCAGAAATGCACTTACAGGTAGGTGTACCCTGATTAATTTTCCTCTTTTAGCTTTGAGAGCTGGGAATTGTAATTTACAAATTACATTTATTCATTAAACACATTAGTACCTACTTGTTCTACTACAATACCTTTTCTGTGGTATTAAAATGCCCTGGGGGTTAGCTAGGTGGTACAGTGAATACAGCATCAGCCCTGGAGTTAGGAGGACCTGAGTTCAAATTCGGCCTCAGACACTTAACACAAAAAACTAGCCATGTGACCTTGGGCAAGTCACTTAACCCCAATTGCCCTACTTTCCCCCTCCAAAAAAAAAGACCTGGGATTCTTGAAGGCTATACCATTGGAAAACATCTCTGAGAGGTTCTATCAAGATAGAAAGACTGAATATGAATTCAGCAGTGGACTGTATGTTTACTCTCTTGAGGACCAGCCTAACTAAATTTAGAGGCTTATTATAAGGTTGGTCTCAGCTATGACAGCTCTTAGAGACATTCTACCAAGTTAAAAGTGAACTGTGATCTGTATCGTTGTAGAGAATATAGATTATAGCTATTGAAGCAAATGTAGAGAACTTTGCAACCTGATTCCTTATTTTACCTTTTTCAGTCTGCTCAAATTAAGATGACTGACTAGTCCGGGTCCCAGGTAATATCTAAAGAGCAGGCTCTATCAGCTTTCTAGTTCAGGACTTTACCTGTATAACCTTGGGAGGGTCCCCTAACATTTCTGGTCCTGTTTCTTCATCTCTAAAACAAAGTGATTTTATTAGATGTCTCTAAGGTTTTTTTCCCTCTATGTATTCTGTGATCCTGAACTTAATAAATCTGGAAGAATTACATATTCACCACTAGCTTATTTGTAGACTTAAAAATGCAAATGCTGCTTTTTAAAATTAAGAGTCCACCATCAGTTATTCAATTTGATCTTTCTTTCTAGAAAACCCCAAATTAAAAAGATTGCTGCTATAAAAGAACAGAGGCAAGATCATGGAATCATAGATAGAGAGGGGCAGCTAGGTGGCACAGTGAACAGAGCGCTGGCCCTGGACTCAGGAGGAGCTGAGTTTAAATTCAGCCTCAGATACTTGATACTTACTAGGTATGTGACCTTGGGCCAATTGCCTTGCCTTCCCCCTCCAAAACAAAAATCATAGACAGTTGGAAGGTACCCCAGAGATCATTGAGTGAGAGGGCTTTTATTTTTTTTAAGAGGGGGGAAGGCAGGGCAGTTGGGTTTAAGTGACTTGCCCCAGATCACACAGCTAGTTTTGTGTTAAGTGTCTGAGGCTGGATTTGAACTCAGGTCCTCCTGATTCCAGGGCCAGTGCTCTATTCACTGTGCCACCTAGCCTCCCCCAAGTAAGAGGGTTTTTAACGTAAAATCTGTGAACTTATTTTAAAAATATTTTGATAATTGTATTTCAGTATAATTGGTTTCTTTTTAATCCTGTATATTTTATTTTATGCATTGAAAAACATTCTTAAAATGGGTCCATAAAGCTTCCCCCAGATTGCCAAAGGAGGGAACATAACATAAGAGGTTAAAAACCCTAATCTGGTCCATCTGCATCATAGATGAATATTACAGATGTCCCCAAGAGATTGAGTGAGTTGCCCAAGATCCCATAGCTAATAAGTGGCAGAGTTAGGATTAGAACAGACCTGCACAATTTATAAACTTATTCAGTCACAGATAGGTTATACTATACCATACTAGAGACAGACTAACAATGAGTCATGTGACAAACAGGAGAGAGTGTGCAGTGGCAACCCTACATATGAAATCCTTTGGGCCCTGCAAGACTGTATGTTGTGCAGGCCTGGATTAGAACCAGGTCCTCTGACTCCCAGTGCAGTATTTTTTCCTTTGTAGTTGCTCTGGCATATGTAAAATACCTGGTTATGCAAGGAAAAAAGAGGTTTCTTGTGGCGCCTTGGCAGTGTGTATGGGGGTCAAGGGGCAGGACAGATAGTGTGTGACTCCTGCTTGAAAAGGGAGATACAACCCCATCCCATTTTAGTGTGGAAAGAAACTGGCCTCTGAGCTTTTGTGATGGTGACAGGCCAACTAGAAATGTATTGTGGTATAGAAAGTAGCCTCAGAATCACAAAGACCTTGATTTAAATAAATTATCTCTGTCACACAGTTGTGTGGCTCATGAGGTAAGCCACCTACCCTGACAATTTTTCAGGCAGCTATCTAAGATAATAAGTTGCTGAATTTTGATCTGTATTGGTAGAGGATATTTTTTTATCAGGCATACTCCCCCTCCAGAGGGTAGTGGGGGGCAGCATATTGCCTTAGAAAATCACATATTTATTAACGTTTATGTTCTGTTGTATTTTTATTTATTTTGTTAAATACTTACCAATTATATTTTTAATCTGCTTTAGTACTAAGAAGTGTGGGGTGATTTCTGCCTTACACTATTGAAATCACAAGTCCAGAACAAAACTGACAAATAGAAAGGCCAGCAAAACTTAGTTTTATAACTTTGCTCCTTGAGGTTTGTACAAATCAACATCGTTAGTGGTTCTTTTCTTTCTGCTTCTCGATGTAGCACTTAGGTTTTCACCTTAAAAATAAATCCACTGGGACTTTTTGAGAATAATGCAGTATTAGTAAAAAGTAAAATGGTGACAGAAAGGTAGCAGAAAGAAATCAAGGGGGAAACTTTGTTTCCTCAGGTACCATATTAAAAGAAATACATAGTTTTTATCGATAATTCCTAGAAACAAGAATTTAAAGATTATAGGTTTGTGTTCAAATTTAATAATATTGATAAACAGACTTTCTTTTGCCTTTTTTGGGAGGGCAGTTGGAGTTAAGTGACTTGCTCAAGGTCATGTGGCTATTTTTTGTGTTAAGTGTCTGAGGCCGGATCCGAACCCAGGTCGTCCTGACTCCAGGGCTGGTGTGCACTGCACCACCTAGCTGCCCCTTGATATATATTTTTCAAAATTTTCCCCAGGATCGGATTGTATTACTATTGTCTTTTAATTGATTACTAAAGTGACATGTTTTTTATTAAAGTGACTTATAACATTTCAGTATAATGTTGCTTTCAAAAAGGAAAAAAAAATAAATCTAGCTGTTAATCTTTAATTTTCTGTCAGGTTAGTATATATTTCAACATGAGTTCAAACAAGGCATAACTTTCGTATCCTAGTAATTGTATCATAGTGATATTTGTTTTTGCTTATATTTTGGGTAAAGGGAAGAGGATCTGTCCATAGCAGAAACATCTATGAGTTCCCTATGGGAAGTATTCTGGTTTCATTCCTGTATCCTGCAACTTGACAGTGGAGAGTTATTGGAAACCCAAATCTAGTGATTGAACATAAACTATCTCAAGGAAGCTAGGGCTGGCTACTATCGTTGAGAGGTTCGGAGAATTGAGGTTCTGCATACCCTTTAAGAAGATATCGCTAGTTCTTCAAAATTATAAAGGATGAGATCTGAAATTCTTATTGCATCTCATTTTGTCTAAATGCTTGAGTTGAGGTAAACAAGATATTTAGAAAGGTCAATAATTCCCTTTCCTAGTAACTCTGATACACTGATCACTTACATACATTAGGTACATTCTTCTCTGAAAGTTAGGGAGTATATTAGGTGAAATCTGTCAGCATATGATTTTTTTACTTGACCATTATTGATAAATCAAAGTCTTTGCTTTGACAACATGTTTAGGAATAGTGAAGTAATGCAAAAGAAGGGCTAGCACTACTTAACGTTTTTTTTGGTTGCAGCACTAGTATAGTGTGGGGGTGCACCTAAAACTGGGGAAGCAGTGAGAAAGGTAGGGTTAGGTTGAGGAGGAAAGAAGAGTTTGCTTTCAGCAACTCTTATTTTTCAGGACATTTTTGCCAAGAAAAAAGAAAAGCTTAAATTGTTTTTCAGCATTCCTTCAGGAGCAGAATACATGAAGTTTTATCTTAGTGAGAAGTGATATTGACATTGACAATAAATTGACAACTTGTGAATGGACATTGTTGCTGAATACTATGTATGGCTCATAAATGGAACCATTCTCTGATTACTGTCTCCATTTTTATTCTTATTCTGCATGCCCTTAGAATGTACTGATAATCCCTTCCAACTTTGAAACTACAATCCATAAGTCTGTCTTAGCTATTCTGAATGACTTTTCCCCTTTCCCACTTTCCCTATATCTGCCTGTGGAAATCACTTCTTTCCTTCTAGATTGTGGTCAGAAGTCATCTTCTTATAAAGTTTTCCCTGCACTTAACCCAAAATCAAACTCTCACTACTCAAATTTCTCAGCAGTTTTTGTAGTTATCACATTGATGCTTATTATGCCATTGGTACTTAAATATATTTGTGAAATGAAGTATGCTCCCTAGACTCTCTTAATGTTGAATTGAATTATTATTTTTAACAAACTTTTTGTACTTTTTTCCAGGGCACCAGAACTAGCACCTCTGAAAAGTAAAATGATCTATGCAAGCTCCAAGGATGCAATCAAAAAGAAATTTCCAGGTATGAATTAACTTCCTGATAGATTCAGGTCATGGGAACAATGGATAGAAGTTGAAAAATGGCGGTTTTAGACTTGATGTGAAGAAAAACTTTCTCATAGTTAGAGTTATCCTAAAGTGAAATGAACTTCCTTGGGATTAAGTGGATTTTCCCTCACTAGAGGTATGAAAACAAAAGTTGGATGTGGTTTGAACTAGATGGTCCCTTCCTACTCAAATTCAATGGGAAGTTCCTCAAAGACTATCTATCCCTTTCTTCTCTCCCCTTGCCCCCACCTATTTTTTGGAAGTGCAAAGTTTTATTTCTGGAAGCCTATTGTCCAAAAGAGAGATGCTTATCAGTGCGTCCTTTGTTTCAAAAGTTAAAGAGACTGAGTACAGAGAGATGGAAGCATCCTCTGCTAACCACAATTGGTGCCGTATGCTGGTTGTGCCTGCTACTTTTCTTGGCTGTGTATTCATTTCGGTTCTAAATGTGTGATTTAATTGGTTATCTTATACTCTTGTATCTTCTAAGTAATAAACTGTATTGTCTTGGAACTTAATGAAATTGAATTGCAAAAATAACTTTGCATAAATGATAAACTTTTGAAGAAAGACCCTTGTGTCAATGCAGGGACTGATTAATGGTGAATTAATTCTCTATAATGGTGAAACATGGTTTTGTGCCTCTGGACAAAGAGATGGCAGACTATGGTTACAAAATGAGGCATATAATTAGCTGTCTTTCGAGTACTTAGGAGGCTATCATGTAGAAAAGAAATTAAACTTGTTATATTTTGCCCTACATGGCAGAACTGGAAGCAGTGGGTAGAAGTTGTAAAAATAAGTACATTCAGGCTTAGAAAAACTTCCTAAGAATTAGAATTATCCCAGAGTAGGAAAGGGCTGCCTCTGAAGGTACTGGGTTCCTCCTTATTCGTAGCCTTAAGCAAAGGTTTGATAACTGTTTGGTGTGGTTCCTGTAGAGAAGATGGTTTTTGCGTGTAGTTGAACTAGTTCCTTCCACCTTGGAAAAATCACAGAAAAAAGCAACCAAGAAATTATCAATAACTACTAATTCAGTGCTTTTTTACATATATAAAACATTGTCTTTCACAAGTTATATTCTGTATAACAGATCTTATCTTTTTAATTAATAATTAAGCACTGTCCTCAAGGAACTTCCATTCTATCAAGGGAGACAGACATGTACAGATATAAGTAAATACTGAAAGAAATAGAAGGTAATTTGATGGATATGTCATTGACTGAAAGATGCAGAAAATACAAGGTCCCACTGTGTTCATTGATTATTTAAAAAAGGATTTGATATTAGTAGGGTGAAACACTCATTTTAAAAGATTTTCCTCCAAAAAGATGTTAAAATCACACAAGATTCCTTGAAAAAAAATGAGAACTTGATTCTATGGCCTGATTATTAATAATAAAATAAGGCATATATGCTCACCAAGGGTGTTTGCCACTGGCAAGGAATATGTCCCCACTTAGTCAAAATGGAAGAGGAGGAATTTTCTTTGGTGAGGAATTTCAGATGCATTTGTTGGTAAATTATAGTGTGTTGATTGAAACAAGCCCTTAAATATTTATATTAAATATATCAATATCTTCTGTAATGAAATGAAATATATGATCACTCAGCACAAGAATTTAACTGAACTATACACATAGGAAAAAAGCATATGAAGAATGTAACCAGGAAGATGTGAGTTCAAGATTCAGCTGTAGCCACTTACTGGCTGTGTATTTTTGCCAAGAAAACCCCATGAACAGAGTCTATGGGGTCACCTAGACTTGGACACGACTGAACAACAGTAACTACAAAGAGAATGAGTGCTTTCAGCTTTGTCATCTAAATTCTTCCTGAAACAAAGATTTATCTTATTTTTTTTACTTCGATATATTTCCAATGATGCCATTATTTGTGTATCATGAAAAAATTAAGTTAGTGGTTCATCTAAAGGGCACTGTAAAGGTGCATAGCTGGGACAAGTGGATATGCTACCAACAAAGAATTACACAGGCATGTAAAAATAAAGAATATCATAAGGAAGATAGACCATAAAAGGAAGTGAGCCAGTTATGTAGCAGAAATGAGGAATAATTAGTTTACATGCTTCAGTAGTATCAGTACAGTGTAAGAAATAATAGTAGCCAACAGCAGCAGCAACAGTAGTTGATAGTATATTACAACACTATAATATTCCATTATAATCATGTACTGCAATTTGTTTAGTCATTCCCCAAGAGTTTAATGATTTTTAATTTGTGACATAGAAAAGCTGTAATATTGTAGAACTCTTGTGCTTGATTTGAATAAAAAAAAGATTGTTCACAACAATTGAAACTGTTAGATTTCTATATTGATGTGAAATAACTGGTTTTTATAGCTAGCAAGATTCTTGATGGAAATTTTCCAGCCTTGATTTTAGTAACTCTCAATTAAAATTGGTATTTCATTGATGCTCCAAACCAAGGCTGTCAGAGCATCCCTACACTGATCTCAAAAATTTAGCAATTAGATATAAATTGCTTCATTAAGTGAATTGTGATTTTTTTTTTTTCCCCTCCTACAGGCATTAAACACGAATGTCAAGCAAATGGACCAGAAGATCTCAATCGGGCTTGTATTGCTGAGAAACTAGGAGGGTCCTTAATTGTAGCTTTTGAAGGATGTCCTGTGTAGATGATCATTCAGTGCCACAAGGTTGAAAAGCTTCCATGTTTAATATATCTTCTTGCTAAATATGTAAAACAAATATACTTAGGCCAGGGTTTCACTGAGGGGGAGCTGTCTTGTTCTAGATGAAACTAGATATTATATAAACCTGTATAACATAACCCTAAATAAATCTAAAGTCTAAAGTTTCATTGGTTGTAAATTAAATTTTTGCTGTCTCACAGTCTTTTTGGCAAGTTGGCTTTAAGATTATTGTTTTAAGCTCAGGGTTTTTAATCATACAATTAAAACAAAAGAAAAAAGTGGCCATAAGGATAGAATGGAGAATAGGCATTTTTGTAACTTCTCTAGTTACTGTCTCTCCTTTGATTACCATATTGTTCATAATCTGATGGCAATTTAGGCCCATTTAAAAAAAATTTCCTTGAGCTAAATAAAAACTTGGCTTTAAAGGCTTAAATGAATGGAAAGCATTTCTCCTCAAAAATTCTAAAACCAGTACTAATCCACTAAGTACAATAGTAAGTCAAGTCAGGCTGTCTTCACTTTAACAGTTAAATGTGTGATAAAGACTGCCTTAAATTTGTGTACACAAGTAGTAAAAGCTAATCTTTCAAAGCAAGATTTAAAGCACATAGAACACAGGAAGCAACTCCTCAAACCTATGGTAAAGCTTTTCTATTCACTGGCTGTGAGACTTTGTTCTGATGAAATAATCGCTCATTCTGGAAATCACAGTGCATTTTGGAGTGATTGTGGAATACCTTTATGTTACACAAAATTATGACACAAAACAAATTCTAGCCCTGCAGTTACTTGGTTTGTCAATGAAGATGACAATGTGTTGACAAGCTAGGGGGCTTGTGAGATCTTGAATCATGTATCCTTCAGAACTATCCTGCTTCTAGTACTGTAAACTATGGAAGATCATTAAGCAGATGTTTACTTTGGGATGTGGGGAGACTTCTTAATTTCCTTATAGAGATAATGTTGATTGTATGTGACATGGGTAACAGGTATGAAACATAATACTCACTTTAATCATCTACTTTATGAAAGCTTTCAGTGATTGTCTTAACACCATGGGCATAACACTTTTGAACAGTGTAGAGATGCACAAACAAATCTAGAGGTAGCAGATTGGCTTTATTTAATAAAGGAAGCATTTTTAACTAGTCTCCTGTGTAATTTCTTCATGTGTTCATTCAGGACAGAGGATTTTCTTATTTCCATGGTTGTTGTGAGGACCAATTGAGACAATATATAAAGTACTTTGCAGATTTTAAAGTGCTAAATAAATGTCCTGTATTATTCGTTAGTCTTTCTGGGATAAGAAACATTCATGACTTACACAATCCTGGTTCCAGAACAAACTAAGGGAACCTGTCAAATTATAAAATTAGACAGATTAACTAATACAGGAAAATTCAATATGAAAAAAAAATGCCCACTTAGGGGCATTAGTCATGACTTTTCATAAGGGGTAACACCTGAGCTGAGCCTTGAAGGAAGATAGGGATTCTAAGAGTAAGAGCTAAGAAGAAAGAACATTCCAGTCAGGACAACGGCCTGGGCAAAAGAATAGAGATGAGAATCTGAATAGCTAGTTTTCAGGTTTACTTAGAATAATGTAAAGTGTGGGAATTTAGAAAAGGGTAAAGTTAGGTGGGAGTCAGATTGTAAAAGGTTTTTATGTGGTTTGTACACTAGGGAGACATTGAAGATTTTAGAGCTGGAGTGATGTGGTCATACTTATGTCTTAAAAATATTAAGGAGGATGGATAAGAGATAGAAGCAAGGAAACAAATTAGGAGGCTATTGCAACATTCTAGGAGAGGTAACAAAGACTTGAAGCAGGGTGTTAGCTATGAGTCAAGAAAAATGATGGATTTGGAATGTCAGTACTGTTTTCACAAGACTTGGCAACTGGATGTTTCTGACCAGATTGAAGGGGGGAAAGTATCAAATTGGAAATGGTGGGTTTATGGGAGGCAGGAAATGAGTTCAGTTTGTGATATGAAGGTGGAACTATTCAGAGGATACTTGTGTGAAACCTGGAGTTAAGAACAAATAAGGGTTGATAACATAGGTATGGAGATTCGTTAGCATGTGATTGAGCCAGTGGAAGCTGATGAGATACCTAGAGCCAATAGAAAAAGAGGAGGAGCTCTTGGTACATTGGCAGTTGGGATCTAAGTGATTAAGCAGTCAGGATTGGTTATATAGGCAGAACCAGGAGAGAGCAGCAGCATTTAGAACCCAAAGGAAAGAGGGGGTCCAGGTTGTGGTTGGTAATGTCAAAAGATGCAGAGAAGGCAAGTAGGGAAGAGCATTGTGTTCTATATTTCAGATGGTTATCTTGGAGAGGGCACTGTCGGGAAGTGGATTCTTGCGAGGGGTAGTAAAGTGGACTCTTAGGGATTTGGCTGTGAAGGGGAGACATAATGGAACATGGAAGGGGCAGGTAAAAATTGTAATACCGTGTTTCCCTGATAATAAGACACTGTCTTATTATTTTTTTGGACAGAAAAACACCAGGGGGCTTATTTTAATGAACATTGACACCAATTTTAATAAACAGGTAAATGTGAACAAAAAAAATGTACCTTTATTCAATAAGCAAATCACTGGGGAAGAACAGGATGACGCGCTCACTGCTGCAGCTCTGATTGGATGCAGCTCGGAGCGCGGCGTGCGTTTCACGGGGGGGGGGGGGGGGGTAGATGGTGCATACAGAGGGTACCGTAATGTAGCATGTAGCGCAGGGGCTCACCTTCACTACAGCAGCAATCTCAATAGGGTTTATTTTAGAGGAATCTTACACAGTAAGGGGAGGGCTTATTTTCGGGATAGGTCTTATTATCGGGGAAACACGGTAATAGGAGACCCAAACATGTTGGTAGAAACCAAGGATGGAGAAATTCAAGAGAAGCAGTGGGAGGGATAGGCTCAAAGACATGAGGAAAAGCGTTATTACCTCTTCAATGAACAGGAGAATGGGGGTTACTGTAGAGGAATTTTGAGATGTGGAGGCAGGGATAACCTTAAGAAAGCCAAATAGCAGAAAGGGAACATGGAAGAAGCGGTGGTAGGAGCTTGAAGAGAGAAGAACTTTGAGTTATTTGCCATGGGGACTGTGCAGCAAGGAGGCCCCAGTTAAGATTAGATACCATGTGGGTGCATGCCATGTTGCCTTTGTTTAGTAGGCCAAGTAGGAAAGGAGAATGGTGAATGCAGATGGTCCAGAGTTGGTGTTGGATTGTCTGTTATTTGAGAGCTATCTCCTAGCTACACTTGGAGAAGTCAATGCCAGAAGATTGGTCATGAAATTTTTCAGCCACAGCTACTCATGAGGTGATCAACCAAGGTGTGGAGGGACCGGCCTTGGTCAAGGAGGGAGTCACATACCTACTTCTGATGAAGTCGTGGCACATTGAAGTACTAATACCTAATTCATCTAATTGCTCTTTTCAGAAGGAATCACGTCAAAAAGAAAATAATGTTTTGGGTTTCTTTAATGAAAATTTCATTATAACTGAAAAAGAATGCTGGGTTTGGAATCAGGAAGACTGAATTTAAATCCTGCTTCAGATAGGTTGTGACCAAGGGCAAGTTATTTCTCCCTGTTTTTCTCTTGGGTAGCTAGGTGGTATCATGGACAAAGCAGTGAAGAAGGCCTGAATTCAATGTGGGCTTCAGACATAGCTCTTCAACCTTGTGCAAGTCACTTAACCTCTGTCTGGCTCAGTTTTCTCAAGTGTAAAATGGGGATAATAACAGCACCTACTTCCCAGTATTGTGGGGATCAAGTGAAATGGTAGAGTGCTTTGCAAACTTTAAAATGCTGCTTTTAAGTGCCAGCCGTTCTCCTAACAAGGGAGTCAAGCCATCTCCACCAGAAAAACCCTTTTTTGTCTCAAGGAGAGGAAAGTCAGATTTTATACTACTAAGGGCATCGTACCCACTATGTAGCAAGGAGTGCCATGGCTTTAAGATTGCTCCATGCCAGCTCTTTGGCTCTGGGACAGAACCTTTGGGTAGGTGGTGGTGGTGGAGAGAACACGCACCGTTTTAATGCTTGGTAACTAAGGTTGGGGATTAATGATACCTTATATAGTTAAGAAAAAAAGCAGAGGTGGTGACTTGCCCAGGGCCACAGTTAGACTTGGGTAAGATTTGAACTTTAGGTCTTCCTGACTCAGCATTCTAGCCACTGAGTCACCTGGCTTTGTTCAGGCAGTGTACTGAAAGGGAGGGGTTGCTGGGCGTGTTCTGTCATCCTACTGCAAACCGAACCAGCCAGGACACAGGAAGCAAGGCCTCACTAGTAAGTGGCAGGAACAGAACTATTGTGTCCGTGGGAAGAGGGCTATTAAAGGACAAAGGTGTCAAATTTAATAGTGCCCACATGCTAGGTAACAAAAAATAGAGTTTGGTTCTGTAACATGAATACAAATGGGAGTGCAAACAGCACCAGACTGAGACTAAACTCAAGTAGCCATTTATTAGATGACAACTAGATTTAGGTCTGGGGATATCTGCAAACATTCCTACACTTAGAAATTCTTTGCACTTAAATGTTGTCTTCAAGGTAACATCATGTCAGGGTGAGTCCTAGTCTTGCCTCAGCTTCTTAGCCCTTTGGGCAAATTTGGGACAACAGATTTTGTCATTTCAAAAATTAAGCAATTGAAATAGATGATCTGCAGAATGAAAGGAATTTTTCCCTTTGGGTCCATCACTTGGTGATCATGTTCCATATTGCCGATTAAAATTCTAGCTGTGCGGGTTAATGTAAGAAAGTCTGTGTGAACAGCCAAGCCTATCACAAACAAATGCCTTAAAGTACAGAATTCCTTCTAGGCTTAGGGATTCGCTTGCAAGTTTATTGCTTAACCAAGGTACTGCTGGCAGAAAAACTTGAAAGCCAGTGTTAAATGAAGCCTGATAAAGAGGGCACTGAAGGCTATGACTTCAAAAAACAAGAATCATTGGGAAAATGACTTGCATTTAATCTGTTCAGAAAATACATTAAGCAAGGTGTACCTGCACTAAGACCAGTGACTCAAAATAATAAAATCTGGCTTGTCTTAAAATCACTGAGCTACTGGGTGGCCTCAGCAGCAACATTCTGTGCTGACAGAGGAAATGCTGCTTCTGTTTCTTGACCTAGCTCATTAGCTTCTGGACCACCAGGGGTGGAAATATGACTAATAGGAGAGACATCACTTCCTTTTAGCCATTTATATATAACTCCTCCAAAGGGAATTCCAGCCAGGCTGCAGCTGGAGAACAGTAGATACAACATGACCAGTTTGACCACTATTGAGACTGTTGTGGATTGAAATTCTGATGGGAAGAGGTACAGGCATAGTGAAAAATGATATCCTGGAGAATTCACATCCCAGGTCTTAACCCAGTAGAGTCCCAAGCTCAAGGGTCCCCACAGCCAGGGGATTTGCATGGGTCTAGATGTTTTATTTATTAGCAGAGACTTCTGTCCATAAAACAAGGATGATTTCAAGCTGGACAAATGTGAAAGGAGAAAACTGGTCCCAGACAAGGAGGATGAAAAAAGATTCAGATTTGTATTGGGTACTAACTATCTGGACCACAGCTTCATCTTTTCTCTGCCAAGTGAGAGACTAGGTTGGTTTACCAGTAGTCTCTTTCAGGTCCAAGTATTCCTCAAAGAACCCTTGTCAGACTTATAAAATACAGTAAGCATTTGTTATACTATATTCCTAGCCTTTGAGATGGCACCAAACTTAGAGCCCGCTAGGTGGCATAGTTGATACAGCACTAGGAAGCCCCGAGTTCAAATCCAGCCTCAGACACTTAATAGCTGTGACCCTGTGTAAGTCACTTAACCTGTTGGCCTTAATTTCCTCAAATGGAAATGGGGATAACAGCTCCTACTTCCCAAGGTGGTTGTCAAATGAGATATTTGTAAAGCACAGCTCCTTGCATAGTAGGTGCTGTTCTCTGCCCTTAAAATGCCAAGAGCCTCAGCCATCATTGTCCAATCCCTTCATTTTATAGGTAAAGAAACCTATGTGACCCACTGAAACCATGCAAGTGAAAGCATGATAGAGCAGATGGGAGTATTAGATTTGAGTCTGGAAGACTTTCAGATCCTGCCTCAGACACAACCCGAGGTGGTTTTCTCATCTGTATAATGCCTCAACAGAGATAATATTACAAAGCACTTTGCAAACCTTACAGCATTATAGAAATGGGAGATTATTACTCAGTTCGCAGAAGAGAGATTGGAGCTGGGAGAGGGTTCACTTAGAGCCTGGAGCCAATGCTGCCTGGACAACTGATGTGAACTTTGGGAAGCTCACTGAAAACCACCCTGTGGGGACAAGATGGAGAGGTGCCTGCATTGGAATGGAGCTATTCAGTTTCATAAATCCAGTAGATTCATGGACACTCAACAGCAAGTCAGATTTAAAGGTAATAATTTTAAGTTAATGCCATATCAAGGAACTGCTAATGCCCAATGACTAGATCAGCCTGGTAACTTAGCAAGAACTGATAGAAAAGGTATTAAACACACCCCCCCCCCCCAAAAAAAAAAAAAGCCTGGAGTGTCAGGCTTATGAGATTTAATGGTGTAACAGACCTACCTTGGAGATCAATACCTTGTATTACAGATGAAAAACCTGAGACAGACCCAGCGAAACAGCACGCCCAAGGTCACATGGCCAGGCTTCAAACCTAGGCTGCGGCTCCAAATTTAGTGTTGAGGAGGTTTAGGTTCAAGTTTATGGACACATTATAGGATCATAGATTTAGATCATCCAGACCAGCCCTCTTTTTTTTTTTTTTTTGCCTTTTTTGGAGGGCAATTGGGGTTAAGTGACTTGCCCAAAGTCACATGGCTAGTTTTTTTGTGTTAAGTGCCTGAATCCGCATTTGAACTCGGGTCCTCCTGACTCCAGGGACAGTGCTGTATTCACTGCGCCACCTAGCTGCCCCAGCCCTCCCATTTTAAGCTAAGGATCAAAGGTACACAGAAATCCAAGGTCTAGCAGGTAGCAAGAGAGCAAAGGTGGGATATGAATGCAGGTCCACTGATCTCAGATCTAGCATTCATTCCCCCGGACCAAAAGAGCTTCATCCAGCCCATTCTGAGCTCATTTCTTTATAGGAAAAATGGGAATCACAATATTCTTACTACATTCTACCTCAGAGGGTTGCTTTTAAAACTCAAAACACATGAAATGAGGCTCTCAATTCCTGGTACCATTCTTTATTCCAAATAAACTTTTGCTAGAATTTGCCTTAAAACAATTTTTAAGTGTCAAGCTGCCCTACCCCTTAAGCAGATTATCATGAAGTGTGAATACAGTAATTGGAAGTTGATGGCTTATTTTCATGGATCAGTATGAAATCCAAATCAAGTTTTCCAAACAAACAGGGTGGAAGGCAATTGAAGTGCCCTCTGCTGGCAGAAAAGGGCATGAACACCAGTATCTAGACTGGCAAAGGAGGGAGGGGAAATTTTTGGGAGTTTTCTTTAATTTGCAAGGCAGGAAGGCTGCATAAAGTGTTGTAGTTTGGGACAGGCCTGAACTTACAAGCCCACTAGAGAGATGGAGGGGTAGAGGGATGAGGTGGAGCTTCTCTCTTAGTTCAGGCCAAGTTTATTATTTCAATGGTCCCTTAGGCCCTCATGGCTGCACTGACCAGGAAACCCTGGTACTATTACTCTAGGAGGGGCAAAAGAACAGAACTACAATTTAGGACATTACTTGGAAATAAAGGGATTTTCCCAATGTCCAACACCATAGCTGCCACTCTTCACTCATTTCCTGAGCTGGACAAGGGTGTTAGAGAGGTACCTGAGCACTTCCCTGGTTTTCTGTTTCTGGCTCAGTTTGCATACAATCTTTATGTGACCCAAATAAAGGATGTCATGGGTATCTTCTCACACTAATGATGTACATAAAGCTGGTACTTTCTTCTTGGTTAGTCCACTGACATTCTGCTTTGTGCTAGGCACTGGGGATCCAAATATAGAGGGCATGCCCTGCTCATAAGGAATTCACAATCCCAGGGTGGCCAAGCTGGGGATATCTGACCTAGAAGGGGAGTGGGTGGTCCTGAGTGAAATAAGCATAGTTGAGGGCAGATGCAATGGCTTCACCCAGAAGAGACTGCCAAGAACCAGCAGCTGATGGGATCTGCCACAGTTATGCACTAAGACTACAGCCTGAATATGGGAAATACTAGTAAACTGAACAATAAATGATCATAGTGGATCTGTATCTGTAAAGCAAGAGGGTTACTAACAATGAGATTATGTAAGAAATGGAGTTCCATCATTTTCTCCCCATACCCAAATTATTCATTCAAGGTTCAGCTCAAACTCCACATAACCTATGAAGCCTTCCCTATTAGACCCAACTGCTTGTCCTGAGCTCCATTATTATTCACTGATGAATTGCCATATGCTTTCTTGTATTGTTACAGGTCCCATCTTTGCAACTAAATCTTACCTCTAAGGCAAGCAGTTAAGCTCCAACATCAATGCAGTCTCCTGAACAACAGTAAATAGTAAACATTTGTTTACAGTGAAAATTCAGAAGTACGCATATTAGTCTAAAAAGGGATCTCTGACAGCATGTAATCCAAAATCCTCACTGTAATTTTTTAAAAAAGTTTTTCAGTCAAGTCCGACTCTTTGTGACCCCATTTGGGGTTTTCTTGGCAAAGATACTGGAGTAATTTGCCATTTCCTTCTCCAGCTCATTTTACAGATGAGGAAACTGAGGCAAACAGATTTAAGTGCCTTACCCAGGGTCACACAGCTATATCTGAGGCTAGATTAGAACTCGGGAAGATAAGTTGTCCAGGCCCAGTGTTCTATTCACTGCCCCACCTCAGGCTCTATTCACAAGCACCTCATCAAATAGATAAGGCTAAAACAGATCTGGAGACATGAGTGATTTCTGCAGACAAGCAAGTTAGTACAGATTGGGGACAGAAACATAGGTCTCTTAATTCCCTTACACTCTCTTAGGAAGGCAGTATGGTATATGGTAAGAACACAAGGCTTAGAAGATCAGAGTTCAAATCCCAGTGCTCCCACTCTCTGGCAATGTGACTTCAGACAAGTCCCTTGACTTCTCCCCAGTCAGCTCCACTGGCTCTGGAATCAAAGACCCCAGCTCAAACATCACCTCTCATTTTTACTATTTGAGTAACTCTGGGCATGTCATTAACTTCATTCCTGGGCCTCAGTTTCCTCATCCGTAAAACAAGGGAGTTGGTCACGGAGTTAGTTTCCTCCCAACTCTAGATGTATGGAAGCAGCACTTTGTATAGTGGTGTGTAGATGTGGGGGAGTCTTTTTGTCGACCAGCAGCATCCAAACCCCCACAACAGCTTTTAGAACCTTAATCAATGTTCCCTTAAGCTCCCAGCTCAGCTGAAGGCTCACCAGACAACTGGCAACAACCCACTCATTGTACAGATGATTAACTGCATCCCAGGGAGGCAAGTTGCTCAGGTCACACAGTAAACTGCTGAGTTAGGATTCCAATCCATATCTTCAGACTGCAGATCCAGTGCCTTTTGTCAACACTGTGCTTCAGGGAAGTAGGTGCTTTTGGACTGCTGTCATATAAGTAGGGGAGTTCTCCCTTGCCAGTAGATGATTAAGTGGACTTTGCTAACACCCACAGAGTACTACAAAGATCAATTAAACAGAGTAATAAACCTATCTTGTATTTGCATAAAGAACCTTCCTTCCAAAGGGACCAAAGGTTTGTTTTTTTGTCTCAAACAATAATCCTGGGAGATGGGGACTTTTGAAAAAATGGCAAATAGGTAGATGGAAGGTTAAATATTATTCCAAAACTCACACAGCAGACTCAGGTCTAGGACCTTACCCTTCCAATTCTTAGCAGTAATACAGAGCACTCTCCATTGGACCACATCCACTATCTGGATTTTGAAGGGGTGGCATGGATTCTTCTGAAGTGACCTAAGTATTATGGATCTGTACCAGCTGCACCATCCTGTCTGCTTGGCAAGCTACAATCACTACAGCCCAACCACTGCCAAGGTGAACTTTTGAATGTTTCAGTCACCTGGCCAGTTTCAGCCAGAGCTGGCTGTTGCCAGGGCATAAATATTTTTTCAAGCCTAGGATAGAGATACCTTGTTTATTCCCCAAGTCTGGTCCTTGCTGTGCTCAAGGCCACCCACAACCCAATTCCTAGCAAATTGAGACTCCAAGGCTGAGGGTAGGGTGGGTGAAGAATAACCAATTCCATCTGGCTTCCAGGTGTTATAATGATTCCTTTCCCCTAATTCTCTGGTGGGAATAACAAAGGAAAAAAAAAACAGCACGTTACTAGATTCTTCCCTTGATGGAAGCCTTGGAGCTAGGGTGTCAGCTGCGACCCAACTGGGTAGGATTATTGCCTGTGTTTGGCCTGTTAATGTTAAAGCTTGGGGGGGATGGAGGGGTGGGTAGACAAAGTGCCTTCTATTCCCTCTGCCACCTTTGTGCTTTATGATGGGCACCATACAAATGGGGTTCACTAGTTTGGGGAAGAAAATGAACATTCTGATCCCTTTAATTCAACTGAGGACTTCTCACCCCAACCTCCAGCTGTGCTCTTGGAGTTCAAAGAACCTGGGGACCGGGACAGCCAGGTAGCACCGGCTCCAGTGTCGGGATGACCTGGGGATCCAATCCGGGCTCAGACATTTAGCACCCACCCAGAAACACCTGGCCATGTAACCTTAAGCAAGTTACTTAACCCCAATTGGTTAGGGGCAGCCAGGTGGCTCAGTGAGTAAGAGCACCGGCTCCAGTGTCGGGATGACCTGGATCAAATCTGGGCTCAGATACTTAGCACCACACCCACAAATAACTGGCCGTGTAACCTCGAGCAAGTTACTTAACCCTGATTGCTTTAAAAAAAAAAAAAAGAACCTGGGGACCTCAGCCTAGAAGAGCAAACCCCAGTGGGGAAGAAGACTAGGAATGCCCCTGATGGCTACAACATTTGTTTTAATAGCAGTAACATCCAGAAATTCACAATCAGGTCTTATTGGCAACTGCATGGCCCACTTCCTTGACACTCCCCTCTCAAGCCTGCTCTTTCTCCCCATTCTCAATTACTCTGTAGAAAGTCACTCCCACCCCCACCCCCACCAAAAAAACAATTGCACTGATTGACGTACAGATACATAGACTTTCTCCCTCCCTCTCCCCCCCTCCCGTTTCACACATTCATGGATTCTGTTCATACAGAAGAGTTAATAAAGGCTTTGGAGTCTGCTTCCTGACAGTCCAGGGCTGGCCCCAGGGAATACCGTTTTAGAAAACGTTACAAAGTTTCCTTTACAAAGGTGGTGCCTGTAGTATGGTGTTTTTTTTGTGAATCTAAAAGGTTCTCATTCACTAATGGCTTCTGTCTCATAGCTACAGAATGTGGAACATGTGTTTGTTTTTTTTAGGTTGGTTTGTTTTTAAGGAATGTGTAAGGCATTTTGGTAAAGTTGAATAAGGAACTTTTAATTCCAGAGGTGTTTCAGACAGAGGTCCCTTCTTTTGCACTACCAGCATCCTCCTGTGGAAGAAGAGGGTATAGAGTTAGACAAGGTGCTGCTAAATCAGTGAGGAAACCCTCCAAATGACTGTTCTATAGGTAGGAAGCCATTCCTAAGGGACTGTAAGAAGGGCTGTGTGGCAGCAGGCTCTGACTGCATAACTAAGCCCTGCAGCTGAGCCATTCACCCAAGCCTTGGAGGTCACCCCAGCCCTTAGGGAAGCCCCAGATAGCACGATCCCACTTTCTGGACACCTTTTCCCAAACCGTAGCTCTCCAAGGGGAAGGATCCCAGGTTGCCCAGACAAGCTAATCAATAGAGAGTGGGATAAAAACTATTAGTACCCAGTAATGACTGAAGAGAAGAACTTACTTCCCAGGATTATCCTGAGGCTCAAATGAGGTAATAATTAGAAAGTACTGAGTTCTGGGCCTGGCAGTGCTAAAGAAAGTTAGCTATCACTATCATTGTTGGTTTTGTGACCCTGGAAGGGTCGTTTAACTCCTATATGCCTATTTCCTCAACTGTAAAATGGGTATAACACAGCACCTGCCTCCCAGGGTTGTTGTGAGGATCAAATGAGGTAAGAACTGCAAAATGCTCAGCACAGAGCCCAGTACACAGTAAGTGCTCTGCTAGTAGTAGTAGTAGTAGTAGTAGTAGTAGTAGTAGTAGTAGTGACAGCAGTCGAGTGACTCTGGCAGGGCACTAACTCTCATCTGTACAACGGGGATGATGACAGAATCATCTACTTCCCAAGGCTGCTGTCAGCCTCAAATGAGACAATACTGGAAGCACCTAGTACACCATGGGCATTTAATAAATGCATATTCTCATTCCCCCCTTCTCCCCAGCCAGAGAAGAAAGGGAAAATTCCCATACCGTTTTGTCAAACTTCTCTTGCAACTTCTTTACCATTTCTTTCTCCTTGGTCAACTGCTCCTGACTTATCTTCAAAAGCCCTTGGAGCTTGGTAGTAGCTTGACCCAAGCCCTTTGTTAACTTCTTTTCCTTTTCCAGTCTTTCCTGTAGATCACCAATTCAAGGAGTTACTCAGAACCAGTCACATCTCTCTAGTTTTTTAAGTGCCTCTGAGGGTTTCCTCCTGGCACAGGGAGCGCTGGCTTGTGCCAAATTCTCAGGGAAGACAGCATACACTATCCTGTACCAAGGAGTCTTAAGCCTGGAGGCCGGGGAGTACAACTGCCTTAACCCCAGATTATCAGTCCAGAATGGCCTCACCAGAAAGAAAGCAAAAACAAACACTCATCCCAACAGACAGATACTTCTAATGAGAATGATGCCAGTGAGGGGATGTTGGATTTTACTAAATGTTCTATGTAACCTAGAGAGGCCCTGTGGCCCAGTATGATTCCTGCTTCTGACACATACTGGCCATGTGACCCCACCTCAAGTGTGCCAGGCAGCCCTCTATGCTCTAACAGGATTTCTTGTATGGATCCTTTTAGCAGCCTGGTGAAGCCTGTGGATCCCTTCTCAAAACAATGGGATAAATGTTTCTGTGTCAGGCCTGTGGATCCCTTCTCAAAACAATGGGATAAATGTTTCTGTGTCAGGCCTGTGGATCCCCTTTCAGAATAATGTTCTAAATGCACAAAATAAAAAGAGGACAAAGGAAATCAATTATTTTGAAATTTTTTTTTAAATGAAGCAAAAAAAATACTTAGGGTTACAAAGAAAAATAATTATATTAAAATAGTTATCAAATAAAAATTTTTAAGTTCATAGAACCCAGATTCATAACTCCTGTTCTAAGAATATAAATTGCAGAAAAGGTGCCAGCCTGCATGAGTAGAGGGAATTTCCTCATCTGAGATGACTCTACTGTAATGAAACGCCAAGTCCAGTTCTTATGGCTGTCCTAAAGCATTAATTTATAATAGAAACAAAAGTACGGATACCAATATATAAACCTCAGTATTTTCATTAACTTGTATGTTGTGAGAAAGTCTGAAGTTTAGGGGAAACAGTTAAGAGAAAAAGATAAAAAGACTCTCCATCCTTCTCTACTCCCCCAAGCTGTCTCTACCTACCAACAACCCCATCCAGTCCATCCCCTGGCCACTGTCCCCAGCCTTCTGAAAGAGTAGGGCTGAAGGGTGAGTTAAGATATTTACCTTCAGCTGAACAGCTTCCTCCATTTCTGAAGACTCTATGCTGGTGGATGCTCGAAGTTTCTCCAATTCTGCTTGTAAATTACACACTGAATTCTGGGCCTTATTTACAGAGTTTCAGGGAATCAAGAAGAAAGATGGGGCCAGGTTAGATAGTCTATGTAGAACACCCAAACAGTCAAAAGCAGAGATAATCAGGTAAGGAAATGCAAAAGGTCAGAGGGCCCTAAGAGCATAAGTATCAAATTCTGATGCCAACAATCAGTCATCATCTAACAATTATTATAATGATGGCAATTCAGATTTATGGAACAATGACAAAGGGCTTTCTTTGCAACAACCAGGCAGGCAGACACTGGAAAGATTCTTATCCTTATTTTACAGATTATAATCTCAGTACTCTGAGATCAAGAGATTGGCAGTTAAGGTCACCACCGTCCCATAAATGGCAGAGCTAAGACTCCAAATCCAGTCAAGCTGCCTCAAAGCCCATCAACGAGCATTTACTGAGTGCCAAATGAAAGGTATTTACTGAATTTCTATTGACAGCTATTTCAGTGTTTCTCTGCATAATTGCCCCCCCTTGCCTATAATATTCATCTAGTTGGTCAACAAGCATTTATTAAGAAAACGAAGCCTACACTGCAATGGAGGAGACAATCTGTAAATATCAAGGCACATACTAGATACACACAGAATATATGAAGGCAATCTGAAAAAAGGAAGGTGCTAGCAGCTGGCAGGGGCCAGGAAAGACTTAGAGAGGTGGGATTTGAATTGAGTCTTAAAAGGAACCAGGTAGGCTGAGAGGACCTGAAAGTCATACAAGCAGCCTTCCTTCCCCAGACTGTCAGATTTGTTTTGCTGGTATTCTGTGGGCACTGGCTCTAGGCAGATTATATTTCTTCAGTCTAGCATTTAAAGCAATAATCAGGGATGGGGATGGCCAAAGGACTTAAAGGAGAGGACAGACAAGAGATGACAAAGAAAGGGCTGCTGCAAATTTCAAGGGACAACTTGTTAGGCTGTTATTGCTTGAAATTCACACATAAGCCAGCCTTCACTCAACTTTGCCTCTGCTGTGTCCCTGCAGTCTGGTCTCTATGTGGCAGGTCCCATGAAAGCACGAAGGGTTTCCATTCTAGTACGGTGACAGACTGTATGTCTGTTGCCCTAGAATCAGCCTTAGCAAAGTTTGGAAGGGCTTATTTACAAAAAGGTGGGCCATCAGGTGAGGGTTTTTTTGGCCACAGCAATCCATGAAAACACTTCTTAACTTTTTTGGTGTCATGGATCCCTCTGGTCATCTGGTGAAGCCTGTGGAACCCTTCTCAGAATAACCTTTTAAATGTACAAAATAAAATACATAGACCTACAAAGGAAAACAATTATACTGAAATGCAATTTTCAAAATATTTTAAAGATAAAGTTCAAGACCTTGGGGTTCAGAACTCCTGAGGTACTCAGAGTACGTAATCTATCAGCAGAGGAAATAGGCCCACTCATGATATTTCTAATACTTACAGACCTGTGTCACTGAATCATCTGAGCTCAGCTGCCAAGTTCAAAGGCTAAGCAGCACAGCGCTGCCATCTTACTACAGGTCAGGACACGTACTGACTCATCTGCACAAACTAGGGCACCTCGAGAAGTCAGTGAGAATTCTAGCTCGTTGGGCTGATATTTCTGCCTTGCCTCCCTCCATACCTTGCCCTCAGCAGATTCAGATCCAACCACCATGATACTTCTATCTTGCATCAACCTCACCCATACATCTCTTCCTTAAGCTATCAAGTGGATCAAAATGCTCACCTAATGTTACAAAATTTCACCCAATTCTTCCCATTCTTATCAGGGTGAATGGTATCCTATCAGGGGTGAGAAAGGTAATAGTGTGAAGGACGGTGTAGAATAAGACAGGAAGTGGGGACAAGATTATGACATCTAAGGACTAATACAATTTATCACTAGTCATCCACCCAATCCCTTGCAGGCCCACATTAAAGAACTTACCTCCTCAAACTCAGTTATAAGCTTCTGTCGCTGGATCTGTTCCTTCTCTAGGAGGGTTTCTGTCTGCTCCAGCTGTGTCTTCAACTACATGGAAATACACAAACACACATGCAATTGGAATTCGTCAGAAGACAATGAAGTCATACTATGATCTGAGCTCTCCAGACCCTGACCTCCACTTAGGCTGAACCTTTCTTTGCCTGGATGTGGGATGGATTGTTTAACTTCAGGCCAATATTTCAAAGGCTGCCCATACTTCTCTGGGGAAACAACAGAATTAAGTCACGCAACTGGGTGATTCGCCCTTTGCCAGTCTGAGGGAGAGATTTACCATCAGTCATGGCTGAACCCAAAGGCTGGAGGCATTAGAAGGGGTGAGGAATGGGGAGGAAGTCCAGAAGCACAATGGTGGGCACATTTCAACAGGGAATGTGATGATGACACAACCCTTACTAACTGTAAGCATCTTTTAATCTGTATAAATAAAACTGTGGAGGAGCAGACAGCCATTGGGTCTAGTTTATGTCTTTATGTGAAGGCTGGCCAAGGACAAGTGGGCTAGGGGCAGTTTTTTTTTTTTCTCTTTATAATCCATTAGATTGCAAGCTCCTTGAGGGCAGGGGCTGTCTTTTGTATCCCTAGCACTTAGCACAGTGTCTGGAATAGAGTAGGCACTTAATAAATGTTTATTAACTGTTTGCCCCAGGTTAAGATCCTCTGACATATATTTACTTAGCTTCAGACTTCAGAGCTAAAGGATTAGAAACACATTTCCCCAGTTATATAAATTATATAACAAGAACTAAGAGAGATAGTCAAGGAGAGAAAGAGCTCCTCCCTACCACCACCCACCACCACTTTTATTTAGTGACATTCTTGGAACATAAGCCTCTTAGCTCTATTTTAATTGCTTTAATACTCCCATTAACTCTAACTTATAACAACAGTTCATTTATATAGTACTTTCCAAAGTACTGTCTCGAAACTACCCTATGAATCAGGTAGACCAAGTACTATTCCGTTCATTTTATAGATAAGGACACTGAATTCCAGGAAGTCAGATGGCTCAAGGCCAAGTAAGGATTCAAGTAAGGTAGAACGTCCTTTCAGTTGTACTAGGTGACCCTTCACAAAGACTAAGCTTCCATTTATGTACACGTGAGGTACCCCTCCCTCCACACCAACCCCAAACAAGTGTCTCATGATTCTCAACAACACCCACTGAGACCCATTCACTGGGACTGTCTTCCTCTTCTTTCCCTCATTTCCCAACTATTTCAGAGAACCCAACACTAAACAAACCATACCAACTCTTTGATGTATTTGAGTGATACTGAGAATGGTTTAAAAGTCAGCAAATAACCTGGAAAAGCTTCAAGAGTTTGGGAGTTCCTAGCTCCCTGCCCTTTGATCTCATCCAACCCATGTAATAGCATTTGCAGAAAAACAGTCCCACACATGGCTAAGACACAACACATCAAGTTCATGCAGTTATCTCTAGCAAATGAAGCCATGCCATAGTCAGGAACCAGGAAGAAAGGGGAGAAGAGGGTGAGAAGAGGGAAGATGGGCATAGCAGAGTTAGCAATGGGTGGCCAGGGGATCAGTTTCACCGCCCTAACCTCGATAGGTTCCTGCTCAGTTAAATCAGCCTGCGACCCAACAACTTCACCATCCTGTACATGGTTCTTCATTTCACTCAACTGCTGCCTGACCTGAAATAGGAATGGGTGAGTTTTGCTCAAATATACCCCTCACATGCACACACACACTCATATATACAGTCACTACAGGCACACGCTTCCTTGATTGTCCGATGCGGCTGGCAGGATGGGCCTCGGGTTGGTGAGCATGGCATATACAGACCTAAGCTAAGAGCTCTTAAAATAAATGAACAACTAAATGAGTGAATGGATAAATAAATGAGAGCACCACCATCTAAGATAATCTAAGGTATAACTGGGTGGGGAAATAACTGCCCTTAATCCTCCCTTAGATGACTATGCTTACTGAAACTGGTGAAGCACAGAATTCAGGATGAACTGATATGATGTTTTAGAATATGCTGCTACTGAGGAATGACATTTCTTCCTAAAAAGTAAAACTAACAACCCTTTCCAACATATTCAAAATTAAAGCACAAGTTTTGTGGTGCATAGACCCCCTCCAGGAGCACAGAATAGAGAACCCCTTCCAAAAATATATGAATGTTATGGACCCAAGATGCTACATGCTTTGGAACTATCCTGGTTCTAGATGGTGGTTAGGAAGGAACAGGGTTTTATCACACTGTTGGGGACCCCAGGGATATTTTGATTATTCATAGCCTGACTCCAAGGTCTAAGGACAGTGTAAAGTCTAGTCTCCCCAGAACCTATTCAAGCACAGTTCACCCAATGGAAAGACTCTGGAATCTGTTCCTCAAAAGAGGAGTAAATTTTTACATTTCAAATTTACTATAAACCTCCCCCCCAAAATCTGACATAAAGACCATAACTCAAATCCCTGCCAAGCTGGATTAAATGAAGAACCTTCAAAATGGAATAGATATGATCAAAAGGTCATTATCATTAAGTATCTGATGCGACCAAACTCAAACACTGCCTGGAAAACCTCTTGGGAAAAACTTAGATTTAAATATATATTATATATTTAATTTAATATATATATATATATATATAAATTAATATAGGGGCAGCTAGGTGGCACAGTGAATAGAGCACCGGCCCTGGAGTCAGGAGTTCAAATCCGGCCTCAGACACTTGACACACTTATTAGCTGTGTGACTTTGGGCAAGTCACTTAACTCCAATTGCCCTCCAAAATGCAAAAAAAAAAAAAGGAAGAAAGAAAAAGAAAAAAAAAAGAATATAGATTCCACTCAACCTAAAGTTCAGTGTTGCATATAAAACTCAAGGTCACTGCCTGGCTTTAAAGATTAAGGTGAAATTTATAAACGTATGACTTAGCATCACAACGTTTTCAGGGATCAAATTCAGTCCTCTCATTTTACAGATGATGAAATAGAGGCCTTGGTGCCCTAGAGTAGGAATTAGTGGCAATATCTCGCTTAATTCCTGATTTGATATTAATGAAATCTCAATGTCACTGTTCTAAGTCGATATCTTTGAACAAGTTAAGTCCTACTAGTTCCATCATGGGATATCAAAGCACAGTCAGTTAAACTCTGGCGTTGGACACAGGGTAGAGAAAGGCATTGACCACTTCAGTTGCACGGGGATGCCCGACAAACGGTTTCCTGTGAATCCATATGATTTCAGAGCACTGGTGCTTCCATATAGGAGAAAGAGTAAGGCAGATGACTGTGGACAACGGAGAGGCAGAAGAGACCAAACCCTCAAATGAAAATTCCTTCACCCTGCCCCTGGAAGAAACTGCATCTCTACATTAAAGCTCAATTCTGGTCTTTCAAATGAATCAAGTAGGGTTTTTAAAAAGTGGCATTTTTAATGCAGACTCAGCATGCCTTCACACAACACCCTGCTTTCACACCCTTTCTCTCCCCATAGATCACAGCCAAAGCTTCGTTACCAGTGAGAGTTCCTGGCTCTGCTTCTGAGCTTCACTGTTGGCCGCATCCATCTGCTCTCGGGCTTCTGTTAAAAGGTCCCTCAACTTTGTTTATAAGACAAGGAAGAGGAAAGGGTTAGTGGGGGCAGAGAAGAGAGAAAACAAAACAAAAAACTGAGCATGACTCAACAGGCACAATATCTAAACACCAAACAGAAAAATAAGGTAGGGACAACTCGAGGGAAATGAGTTTACAAGATTCTTTGATTCTAAGGCTTCACTTTTAAGAGATGGAAGGAAAATCATAATGCTTTCCAAGTCTTTGGTGAAAGATTATAAAAGGCAGATCTCAGGCACGACTAAGGTTTAAGATTAAAGCCCAATCAGAAATTCCAAGTTTTCCCTTTCTGCCTCGTAGTTAAGAAAAAACTCTAGGTTTAAAGCAGTTATCAATCAGCACATTCTGGGGTCTGTCCCTCCTTCCCAAAGGTCATCAGTCATCCAATGGGATGTGAATTGTTCCATGGGACAGCCAATGGCTTGGAACTAAAGCAGAAGCCCTGGCGTTGTAGAGTGGACAAGCTGGGTCAGTGCCTCTCATCCCCCGAACAGGACCATTCTGATTCTCTCCTAGTCACCTTCAACTCAGGGAAGTTTCAAGCAAAGGGATTGCTGTGGTTGGATTCTGACAAATATAGAGATGACCAATTATTTCCTCATTGTCCCAGATGATCAAGCTGCCCTTGAAAAGAAAGTCAGCTTAGTCAATAGTGATGAAAACTTAGCTGGGACCTTGAACTTTGTAGTGTCAGAACTTGTGAGCCCAAGCCTTCCTTGCAGCACCATGCCCGCACTTGTGCAAGACGGGCTCAGGGCAGAGCCAGCCTCCTGAGGGCACCCCCTACTTACCGACTCAACCTCTTTTGCGTACTTCTGACATTCTGCACTGGATGTTAACATGTGCTCTTCCAGACGTGCCTCCAGAAGAGCTGCATATTCTTTGACCTTGACACAAATACACATCATTACACAAGTGAGACAACAGCCCGGGATATCATGGTGCCATTAAATAACATGAACATTAGTTGAATGGGAATTGTTGAACTTTAAGAATAACCAAGAAGAATTCCAAAGACTGTCTTGGTATTACTGGATTTAGGGGGAAAAAATACAAAAAAACAAATAAAGATGAACAAAAAAACTTGCTTTTGGCTTGGGAGAAATCAGGTCAGGTGTAAAAGAAAGTATCACCCACCAGCACCCTAATTCTTTAATTTCTTGAAGCTCTCCTCAGTTATTTGATTCAATTCAACAAACATATAAATGCCTTCAATTACAGTGCTAATCGCTGGGGTGTAAAACTGGCTACAACGTAGGCCCTGATTTCAAAGAGTTTAGAAGGTACCCAAATAACCACTATACAAAGGATGTACAAAGGACAAGTACGAAGGAGAGATTCAAGAGTCGTGCTTTGAGAACAGCTAAGGTGGTGGGGGGAGTGTTAAGGCACAGGTAATCTCTGAGCAGGCCCTTCAAAGAAGCCAGGGACTTCAGGAACCAGAGATGGGCCGGGAGCAGGTGGAAAGGAGGAGTCCAGCTCAGGATTTGGGGACAGCATGAACAAAAGCACAGAGACAGGAAAGGGTAGGATGAGTATGGGCTGAGAAGTAGAATATGTGCAGATGAGTCATACGAGATAAGACTGGATGAATAGTGAGCCTAATCACGGAAGGCCCTAGAATACTGCATGGAGGGCAATTTGGTGGGTCCACAGAATGCACAAAGGGGAATCCAATGCAATAAAGTTGGACAGGCTGGGGCCAGGTGGTGATGGGTTTTCAATGCCAGATGGAGGGGTTTATTTGTTGAGCCAGAACTTCACAAGGAGACACTAGAATTTCACGGGAGCATAATATGATCACGCCATCATTTCAGTGTAGAGGATACACTGGGCCAGAGAGGCCATTGCAATAGTTCAGGTGAGAGGTGATAAGGGCTTGACCTAGAGTAGTGGCAGTGTCAGCAGAGGGGAGGAGGTGTTTGAGTAGAAGAGTCAGAGTATCCCCACTAGGGAGGTTACCTGGGCAGCAATAGGGAAGACAGATTAGAGAGAGCATAGAGCAGAGGCAGAAAGCCAGGTGAGAGCTATAATAAAGGCCTGAAAGTGGAGAGGAAGGGCCAGTAAGAGGGAACATGGGTACTGATTAGATTCATGAATCTGGGAGACAAAGCTATGCCATGCACAGAAATGGAGGGAAAAATTGGGAGGAGGAAGAGGTATAGGAGGGAAGATGATGAATTCAGCTTCAGATATGTGGTCTTGGAGGTGCTGGTGAGGCATTCGGAGGGACGGTCAGCAGGCTGTTGATAATACAGGCCTGGATTGCTGGGAAGGTATTAGAAGCACAGATACAGATTTGGAGGTTACCTGCACAGAGGTCACAACTGAAGCCATGGGAGTAGATAAGATCACCAAGGGAGAGTACAGAGAGAAAAGAAGAGAGGGTCTTAGGCAGAACCTGAGCAGAAGAGATGAGCCAGCAGAAAGACAAAGAAGGTGCTATTAGTGAGGCAGGATGAGAGCCGTGGGAGAAGTGTCATGGAAGGTGAAGGAGAGAGGTGGTCTATCATGTCAAATGCTGCAGAAAAGTAAAGAGAAATAAAGACAAAAAACACAAACATGGTTGACATGACAACATGGCTGTTAGAGACCCTGGGGAAAGTTACTTCAGTACAGCAATATGTAGAGAAGCCAGATTGATAAGGGCTGTGTCAGCACCCTTCTGACACTGGAAAACAGGAAGGGATGACAAAATTTATGAGCTGATCAAAGAAAATCCAACTACAACTAAAAAAATCAAAACCCAAACAGAAGATGGTTGGTGGGTGGACAGCTGCTTCTATAACCTATCTATAAAGATGGCTGATATCCTGCAACCAACCCACGAGGACACTTTTCTCCAGGTTTTTGCTGTGAAGATTTGGGATCTGTTCAGATTGTTCATTTTCCTTCACCAAAGCAAAGAAACTTCTTACCTGAGCTGTATTCTGTAGGTCTCCTTTTAAATTCTCCATGGTTTCTTCGAGATGCTTCACTTTGATTTTTGACTATGAAACAAGAACAATACTGTCTCAGGAATGCAAGAAGAGACACTGAGAATTGTTCTTGCTCTAACCTGAATGTCCCCTCTGGAATATTCCTCTTAGGACAGATTTAAGGGACCCTCACTCCAAGTTACACTACCCACTTCTCTCTTGTCTCCATCTATCTTTCTCTAATTTCTTATCCTAGGTACAGGAAAGAGAAAGAAGACAGAAATGACAGTCAAGTAGCCAAAGCAACACCGGCGGCCTTTACCTTCTGTAGTTCTTCTTCTGATACCGTGAGCTTGGCTTTCCATACCTGCTCCTCCTCCTCTACACTCTTCTGCAGATCTTTCAACATGCCTTCCTAAGAGATTAATCACACAGGGGATAGATAATAAGATGTTTTAGTGGTTTAGAAAAACAGCAAGAACAAAAAACCTACCTAGTCATTCTAATGCCATCGTGGTCAGTCAATAAGCATTTATTAAGTACTTACTTGACATGCCAAGTCTTGTGCTACGCACTGGGAATTCAAAGAAAGGCACGAAGTATAAAGCCGTAAGATGACCGTCACTTCCCTTTTCTTTTTTCCCTAATTTTCTTTATTTTTTTGGTTATATTCTGAGTTCTGAGTTATCTTCCTCTCTCCCTCTCAAGCCCACATTAGAGAAGGCCAACCTTTAATACAGATATACATGTTCTTTCTCTGGAGGTTGATAGCATCTTCCTTCATAAGTCCTTTGTAGTTGATTTAGATGATCACATTACTCAAAACAGCTTAGTCATTCATTTTACTTTTTGAACAATACTGCTGTTACTGTATACAACATTCTCTTGGTTTTCACTTCCCTTTTCTATGGATTCTCCTTCTCACCCATTTTTCCCCCATCCCTATTCTCCTCCATTTAGCTCATATACTATAGGGCTACAGCAATTACAAGAAACTCCAAAGGTATGATCCAAATTTCTTTTTTTGTATGTAAGATTTTGTTTTTATCTAATTCTGCCGTCTAATTTTTTACATAGGCCATTCCTTGGCCAGGGCACACATTTTGGTTGAAATACAAAATCTGATCATTGTATTTGAGCTCTATGATTATGATTAGTGATTTGTTATGTCCACTCAGGGGACAGAACATGCAGACAGGCTGGCAGAAGGGGTATCAAACAAAACAGAGGTCACTTCCTTGTCCAGAAAATGGTTTTTACAGTTTCAAAGGAGAAAAAAGTGGGTTGGCAGCATATACTCTTTATTTCCCCTTTGTTGAATGCTTAGATGTCTGGTACCTTAAAGTCTCCCTTCCTCACCCCAACTGCCAATGTTCTGTAAAATCTTTAAGCCTGTCCTTTTGGTGACTTAATCAAGAAGAGATTCAAAAGGTCATTTAGTTCAACACTTTCATTTTGAAAAATGAAGCAAAGACCCAGAGAGGACGCATACATGACTTGTCGTGTCGTACAGTTAGAACTAGGATCCGCTACCTTTCCCTTCTGCCATGCTATGGCTCCTTAAGGAAATGGCAGAAAATCCTGTGAAGTGCTATTCCTGAACCTCCATCTCTTTCCCCCTTCTAGAACTTAGGCACCTTCCTGGAGAATCCTCTGTAGAATTACAGATGAGATGCAAATACTTTGAGAAATACCAGACATAGAATTTCCATCTGACTACAGCATACATGCATAATTTTGAATCTATTCGGATTCCTCCATCATGCTGGGAAGGTGACCTGGTGTTCTGAAAGGCTATGCCTAGGAGTACAAACTCAGGGAGACCCTATCGCAAGTAGGAAAGGCTGCAAGTATGGTGATGGGTCATGTGTGAGGTCCAAGGACCACCATCAGGAGAGGCTTATCCTCAGACTGCCCACAGGATGACGCAACAATCAGAGATCATTTCCTTAAGTCATAGACTGTGCACCAGTGGAGGAAGGGCCTACAAAGATAAAGATCTCAGAACCTTGAATGGCTGAAGCCATTAAACCCACCGTTTCTGCGAGGATTGTTCGGTACTGGTCACATTCTGACTGCAAGGTGCTCTGGGCTTCCTCAGCTTCTTTTAACTTGGAGGTTAAGTCCTGAAAGAACCCAGGAAGAATCAATGGCCTATTAGCTACAAAATACAAACTGCTACTAACTAAATAACAAAAAACAACCCTCCCTTCCCCCAGCCCCCAAATTACAAGAAACATAAGTTCTATTATGGCAATAAAGATGCTGAGCTAAGGGCTTCCATTTCTAGGACCTTCTTACCAAAGACTCCCCAGCAGCTGCTTTCTGCTTTGCAGCTTCTGTGCTCTTCTCTTTGAATTCCTGTAGCCACTCATCATAACTCTGAAACCATCAAGGAAATAAGTGAGGGGATTCCCATTCATCTTGAGCTGGCCCAGAGTATCACCACTGCAGTCAAACCCCCACCCTTCTCTTTACGCAATAATAATAATTAACAATGGTAACAGTTGGCTCTGACATAGTGCTTTGGAGCTGGCAAATTACTCTGCAGACATTCTTCCTATGGAGTCTTACAACCGCCTCTGTGGGAAATGCTACAGATATTATCCCATTTTACAGACAAGGAAACTGAAGGTCAGAAGTAAAATCAATGGCAGGATCTGAATCCAGGTCTGCCTAACTTCAGCCTCTGTGAACCACCTTCGTGATGCCTCTGACTTGTACCTGTTGTGTGGCTATTGAGATGTCTGGAAAGAGGGAGAGAAGAGTTTCTTTTGTTTTTGTCTGGGTGAGGCTGAACTGCTTCTCTGCTTCTTCCTGAAAAAGAAAGAGAAAGGTTGAGTTCAGAGGTGAAAGCAGAAAATACCGCTTAAAGGCAGCATGCGGTATCTACACTGATGGGTTTATTTTGCTCAAACTTTGCCTTACATCCTTAATTCTCAAGGTGAAAGGAATAAGACAAATGAAGAGGACAAGGTTAGGAAAAACCTGAGGTTCTAAATGCTGCTCCACATGAGCCTATAAAATTATGACAGAAACCAATTTAATGCTGAACCATCACGGAGGGAGCAGTGATAAGGATAACTCCCAAAACCAGCTATTTCAGCTCTCAATAATGCCTTCCAATGGCTTTACTCAGGTGAAGATCAAAGTTAGTTTTTATGTCATGAGTGCACAGTACACTAGCTAGAAAGTAAATAACTAGAGTGGATGCTCGGTAGTAAGAGAAGACTAAAATGGGGTGTTGGCTTGATGTTAAAAATAAAAACTTCACACAAACAACTGACAAACACATAGTGAAGGGCTGAAAAGAATACATTCTAAACTTCTAAACAAAAGGTCTCAAGAGAGGTCTGGGATCTCATCTCCCTGCTCTGCCTGGCCCCTGACTCGCCAGGCAATCTTGAATAAACCACTTCTCTAAAAGAGATCAGCAGTGTCAAAATCAAATAGAAAGAGGGACCACTAGACTGTACCTGTGGATCCCTGTGGGCACACACTGACTTAGAAAATCACATTTTAACATTATCTATATTCTACTGTATTTTAAAATTTTATTTTATTAAATGCTTCCCAGTTATATTTTAAAATGGTTTGGGCAGCATGTATCAAATTGATACCACTGCACCAGATGATCTCCTGGTCCCTGCCAGTTCTCACATCCTGGGATTCCAAGGTTTGTAAAGGGGCTAATAAGAATATTTGAAATACATCCAGAAAAGATATTATTTAAATGACACATCCAAAGGTTTATGTAGCACAGTATGTATAGACATATCCATTTGTATATACACGTCTACACATGCCGTAGAAGATAAACTTTTTGAGGGCAGGAACTGTTTCTTTTTATTTTACTTATTTTTTTTTGCCCTCCCCTTTTTTTGGAGGGGGGAAGGCAGGGCAATTGGGGTTAAATGACTTGCCTAAGGTCACACAGCTAGTAAGTGTTAAGTGTTCGAGGGCACATTTGAACTCAGGTCCTCCTGACTCGAGGGCCCATGCTCTATTCACTGCACCACCTAGCCGCCCCAGGAACTGTTTATCTTTGTATGTACCACTCCCAGAATCCAGCTCTTAGTACTTTAAATAAGCTTGATAAATGCTTGAGTTAGACTGAAAACTGGCATGCACTGAGCCCGAAGCACTGATCTGTTTGTAAAGAGCCATAGGAGACCCTCTGAGGAAGTTTCATGTATTTTACTACGAGTCCTGGACTTACGGCAACATGGTGGCGCACATATGGGATTTAATGGATAAAATGTTGGACTTGGGGTCAGGAAGACCTGAGGATGAATCCTAGCTCAGACACTTACTGGCTGTATGACCTTGGACAAGTCCTTTCACCAATGGCACTCAATTCTTCATCTATAAAATGAGGGGTTGGATTTGATAACCTCTAAGGTCCCTGCTAGCTCTAAATACAAGATACTAAGTATCACTGTTTCACTTTCTAAGGCAAACAAGCCATTTTCTGAACAATCTGCCCAAGATCTTTTTCTTGAAAAATACTTTAACATAAAAATAATAACAAGCATTTGTATATAGTACTTTAAGGTTTGTAAAGCACTTTACAAATATTATCTCATTTTATCATCACGACAACCCTGGGAGGTAAGTACTATTATTATCTCCATTTTAGAGATGAGGAAACTGAAGCAGAGATCAAATGACTTGCCCAGAGTCACACAGCTATTAAATATCTGAGGCTGAATTTGAACTCAGGTCTACCTGACTTGACTCCTGGTGCCACCTAGCTGCCTTAACATTTAGCTACAACTCCACACAAAAGATAATAACAAGATAGCAAGAACTCTTAAGGTCAAATGCATCTGAAGTCAACACCTCAGTTCTCATTTCTGAAAGTAGTATCTTTGACCTGGTGACTGGAAGATCAAAAAAAGTTTGTCAATAATTGCTATAAGAAAATGTCACTAAATAGGGTTTAACTAATGAATGATAAAACTCCAGTCTACACGGCTGGAAATGATTTTGGTTTTTATTTCTCCTGAAGTGTCACTAGTTATTTGCATCTTATTTTTAAAAAAGCAATTTGAACCTGAAGCTAACTGGAGCCCCGTGTCAGCTAACACTTATGGGGAAGGCATGGAAATTAAGGGCAGAACTCTTCTTCTCTCCTCCGTCAAAAGAGAACAGAAGCAGATTCAGTCTAGTGGATATTTTGTGTACCAACTTCCCTGGGAATCTCACAGACTCAGTTAAGCAGAAGCTCCAGGCCCCAGTCCTTGGCAGTCTGTACTTCACATATTTTGAATGCATTTGGCTCAGCTACTTTTGACATTATTAATGCAGACAGAAACTGAACATGAAATACATCTAACCTTTCCTTTGGTTAAAGAACTCAGTTTCTCCTCACATCCTTTTTCAGCAGATGCCAAAGCTTCCATTGCTCTCCAGTTTTTTTCTCGGAGGTCCTAGGAGAGGAAACAACGGTCAGGACCGATGCAGTCATTCACCACATTCATACCATGGGCACACCCCCAAGACATGCAGAAAGTATAACTTCAGATCCTTTGATGACCTCATGGAGGATACTAGGTAAGCTACCTTTTCCCCAGCAATGGAATGCGGCATCTAGGAGACAGGTATCTAATTTCCCCATTGTTATGGTCCATCAATTTTTAACTTGTGCTGGAGCCCTTAAACATATGGTTACCGTGCTTCCTAACACATTACAGGGACAGTCCAAGTCTGCTATCAGGACAGAAAATGTCTTTTTTAAAGTCAATACATACTGATAATAAGGACTAAGAGGATGAGACAGTATAGCTTAAGGATTTTTCCCCTCCCCTCTCAAATGACTGTCATGGTTTTCCATCACCTCTCCTTGTAGATGAAAATTTTCACAATATTACAATGATAGATTGTTCTATGCCAAGAGTTCACAACCTGGGGTCCATATACTTTGATTTTTTAATATTTTGATAATTGTATTTTGATATAACTGGTTTCTTTTGTAAGTAGATGCATTTTACTTTATGCATTAAAAAAATCATTCTGAAGAGCTCATAGCCATCACCAGACTGCCAGAGTCCATGACAGATAAAAAGTCAAGAATCCCTGCAATAAATTAATAGCTTGAGCCTCTCTTAAATGACACTTGGTGAGGGGCAGGGATGAAGCAAGAGAGGACAGGGACATAGGGAGGTGATGAAACTGTTTGTTCTAACATAAAAAAACCAATGACTCGCAGTCTGATGACCTACCTTCAAGTTCTAGCTACATTCTATTAACGAATGGACATCTGGGGGCACATTCTCTCTGAAGAGACAGATGAAATGAATGCATGACCCTAAACATCCCTGTGCCAAAAAGCTCAGCACAGACACAATTACAGCACTAGGAAGCACCCAGAGCACAGAGCTGTGCTGGGGCAAAAAAGCAGTGCCTCTCTCCAGACCATGGCCAGCCAACTCACCACTGCCACTCGCTTGGATCATTCCAAGCCTCCTGCTGGCTCTTCCCACCTCTACTCTCTGGTCATGTCACTCTTCTGATCAAACTCCTGGTGGTTCTCTACTGCCTATCCAGTAATTTTCCAAAATATCCAAATTTTCTGATTGCTACTCAAGGCCCTCCTCCACAATCTGGCAACACCCTTCTTTGCTCAACTTATCTTACGGTACAAATTTTAAGCTCCATTCAAAGTGGATTCTGCTCCCCAAATGTACCCTGGGGTTTCCTGAATATGCCTGCTTTCTGTTCTCCCTGCCACATGTAACCTTTCACATTCTGAATGCCCTGCTCCCTGCGGCCACGTCTTCCAACTTTGACCTTCCTTTAAGGCTCAGTTCAAATCCTCTTACAGAGGGGTTTTCCTGACTTCCTCAATTATTAGCATCTCCTCACCCTGTGGTAACTTTGTAATTACTTTGAATATTTTTTATTTGTATTTATCAGGTTTTGTTCCTGTCCTCCTTCCCCTATCTTAGAATCATGTTTTTAAGTGCACAAAATAAAATAAATCAGTTTATGAAGAAAACAAATCATAGTGAATTAGAATTGCCAGGATATATTTTAAAATGACCTGCAGGTTAAGAACTAATGGACCTCAGGTTAAGGAATCCTACAGTTCATGTTTCCTGTAGAAGAGAGTTTCTTGAGGGCAGAGACAGTTTTTTTCTGACTTTATAAGCCCAGAGACCAACAGTGGTAGGGGCTTGGTAAGCATTATATAAATACTTAATGAGTAAACAAAATTGTCAGTAGGTGCTCACCCCACACACTCTGCTGTCTTTGGCCTAAGGGCTTCTTTAATTGAGGCTCAAAACACTCTTAAGAAAAAAAAAATCCAAGGCTGTAAACTAAGATTATGAAGATATTGATAATAAACTCCCAGTGATTCTTGCCACTAGGACTAAAGGTAAATGAGGTAGAGAAAACTCCCAAAAGGGACCCTAACAACCAGGGACTACTCTTCTTCACCCTCCCCTCCCACCTCCAACATCATAAGGGGGAGAAGGAACGTGAAAGGAAGAACATTTTTGGTGGCATCACGAGGTGAACAGGGTCAGGGAGGCACAAAGTCCTTAGGAGCTAATGCACAAGAAAAGCTAAAATAATTCCCTTGCGCTAAATTCCCTCCTCTGGAGGCTGCTGGTTTTGGAAGGGTGTTTTTGAATTAACAAGGCACAGATCTATATAGAATACTTCTACAGGCTCTTCACCTCCTGCTGCCTGAGCCCAACCCCTCACTCTAGAGTAGACCCTTACATTATTTTTTAGTTTTTGCTGCTCGACAGCCTCCTTTAGCTCTGAAGCTTCCTTTTCCAAAGAGATGACTCGGGCTTCATGCTCTTTGAGCCTAAAGGGAAAAAGACAGTATTATTTTCTTTCTTCCAAAGCAGTCACTTCTCCGTACCCCACTCTACTCTCCAAATGGGTGGCAACTCAGATGAGAATGGCCCAATATTCAAACCATATCATGACACTTCAGAATAGGGTTTCCAACCAGCTTAAATCACTCAGAAAGTCCAACCTGGTGCATAATAACATAAATAATAAAAATGAGAATAGCTAACATTTATAAAGTGCTTTATTAAGGTTTACAATGCACTTTGCATATATTATCTCATTGGATTCTATCAACAACCCTGCTTGGTAGGTTTTATTATTAGCCCCTTTTTACAGAGGAGAAAACAAAGACTAAGAGAAGTTATGATTTACAGTTACATAGCTACAAAGTGTCTGAGAGAGGATTTAAACTCAGGTTTTCTTGACTCCAACAGCACTCTATCTACTACACCACCTACCTGATGCCTCATTTTTCAGGCTACAACTATGCAAATCTCAAAGCCTCAGAGAAATAAAAGGCAGTCCCCTCCCTACCCTTTACTTTTCCTCACTACTCCCAACTGAAACCTGATTTCCAATGCCACCCCTCACCCTACCTCCAAAATAACCATAAGTAACTTGAATAGTGAGGCATCAGGTGGCCATGGGCATCAGAAGCCTGGGTAGGAGACAGCATTTTCCTCAGTGGACACAGATAGAATCTGAAGAGTTGCAAGGGATCATATAGATCATTTAATGCATCCCTTTCCCTACCACACTCTTGCCCATTGCAAGGATCATGGTATCAGAGCATCTCAGTCAGAAGGAATCTATGTCTATAGAGTCCAACTTTTACCTGAACGGTATGCTCACTTATAAGACACCCAACAAGTGGTCATCTAGCCATTGTTGGAAGTCCTCTACGGAGATCCCATTACTTCCTGAAGTAGCCCATTCCACATTGAGGGGGTGCAAATTATAATCAGAAAGTTGTTCCCGACATGAAGCCTAAATTTACTTCTTTGTAATTTCTACCCACTGGTTCTCATTCTACCCTCTAAGACTAAGAAAACAAGTCTAATCCCTCTTTCCTGAGACAGCCTTACAAATACTTAAACAGCTTTCTTGTTCTCTATGCCAACCATCCCTTCCCCAAAGACTTGTCCTGGCCAAAGACCCCCAGAGCTCTCATAAGCCTGAACTCAAGACTTTTCATGTCCTTCAGTTTATCAATGTTCTTCCTCAAAATGAGTGACCAGAACTCATCTATTTATGGCGTGACCAGGGCAGAGGTCAGTTGGACTATCACTTTCCTAGGTATATAATTATGCCCCTCTTAAGACTACAACATCTTTGACTAACAGCCACATAGCTTCTACTCTACCAGCTCCAGGCAAAGGAAGATGACTTATTCCATACATGACACATACTAGCCATCAATGCACCTTTTAATAATCAGGGCCAAGAAATGAACACAATCTATGTGATGTGATTAGTCAGTACAGGTACACTATAGAATTAAAGTATTACCTCCCTATTCTGAATGTTCTATTTCTATTATTTAATTCACCCAAAGATCACATCAGCATTTTCTAAACAACTGTATCACATCTTTGCTGATAGTCTGGAGTCAGCTAAAAATCCTCAGATCTTTCCATACATGAAGAATTCTTTAACTATACTTCCACTATCTTCTATTTGCTGAACTGATTTTTTTTAAACTTTAAATACAGAACCTAAATACAAGATTCAATATTTATCTCTGTTAAATCTCATGTTATTGATTTTTCACCTAGTATTTCAGATTGTCTGAAACATTTAACAAGTCGATTTGACCATATATTGGGTTGGTTATTTCTCCCAGCTTTCTTTTCTTTTTTTTTTCTCTTTTTGGAGGGCAATTGGGGTTAAGTAACTTGCCCGAGTTTTTTTTGTTTGTTTTTTCTGTTAAGTGTCTGAGGCCAGATGCGAACTCAGGTCCTCCTGACTCCAGGGCCAGCGCTCTACTCACTGCGCCACCTAGCCACCCCATCTCCCAGCTTTCTGTTATTTGATAAGGCACCTTTCTATGTCTTCATTCAAATAAGTGATATGTATTAATTTGTAGGTAGTTACTTTTGAGATTCTAAAGGATGAGGCTACATCTAGGCACAAAAGACTGATTGGCCCCATGGAGAGAGACAAAGGTCAAGTGCCTATTTTGGATTTTTAAGGTCCTAAGGCAGAAAAGATCAATAAGAACATTCATTAGTTATTCTATTTATATTTTTAAAAACAAGTACTTGTTTAGCTATCGTTGTTCAGTCATTTCAGTCACATCCAACTCTTTGTGACCCCATTTAGGGTTTTCTTGGCAAAGATAATGGAATGATTTGCCATTTCCTTCTCCAGCTCATTTTATAGAAGACGAAACTGAGGTAAACAGAGTTAAGTGACTTGCCCAGGGTCACACAGCTTGCAAATGTCTGAAGCAAGATTTGAACTCAGGAAGTCTCATCTTCCTGACCCCGGGCCTAGTACTCTTATCTAGTGCACTCCTAGCTTTCACTTGTTTAGCTAACAGGTTATAGCTTCATTATAAGATCCCTTCCAGCTCAGATCTATGATGGTCACCTCAGCATGCCAGTGGGGGAAAAAATCTAAAAATGGACATAAATCCCAATTTCTATTTTTGACAAGGGGTCTTTGGTGGAAGGACATAAATGTTTTCTAAGACATTAATCTTAAAAGGTTCAATATATAAAAATCCATCATGGATATATTATCCCAAACTTAACTTTTCTGTGTGCTTTCTGTGAGGTTCTTGTATTATGAGACTTGTTAACTATGCCCAAAGATGAACCATCCGTATCTTCATACTTGTGTAGACTTCAATCACTTCTATCTACAGACTTCACTTTGCCCATACTCAGAATTTCCATTAGTCAAATAAAAGCCTCTTGATAACTTGGATCTGAATTTCATATATCTTACATATTTCACAACGAGCAACCAAGCTCAGATAGACACAATATAGTAACTCCTGAATTTAGCCTTTGGAATATGCAATAAACAAAGAGGTAATTCACAAATGCTCACTAGACCAATAACGTATAATACAGTGTCTAGAATTGGCCAATGTTGACATTTTTAACCAAAATAATAGGATGAGACTGAAAATGCTGCAGCAAAAACATTTATTCTCTCTATATATGCCAAATGCTCATATTGACTGATATCAACGTTAGCTGCTGTTTTGATTTAAGCCATACCTCTTCCTAAGGACGACAGACATTAAAACAGAAAACACAAGCATGTATCCATTGATCTTCTGATTACTACTTTATATTATGTAGTTAAATATAATCTGGCAGTTACAATATCCATGTCTTTCCTAAAAACAGTAGTAGCATGAACTTGAAAGCTGTTTTTCCATAAAATCATCAATCCTATAAAAATATTTTTTAATACATTCCACAAATCTATACTAGATTCACCTGTACTTAGCAATACTCCCACACAACTCTCTCCTTCCTCATGAGCTCCATATCATTAGATGAAGAGGATACAAAAATCTTCCTGCAGCAAATATACTCAAAAGTTCTTCAGCAACAACAGAATCCCACAGAATCCAAACCAAAAGGTGAATGGAAAGAAGATGTAGATTACTTTTCTATCTTCTTCCTTGCCTTCTCCAAGGTTCTAAATAAGCAATGATTTGTTAATATCAACAGCAGAAGCAGATAAACTCAAAACAAATGTTTCAGGAAAATTATTTTTTGAAGATAAAAAAAATTTATTCCAGCTATATCTAAATGGCCTAAAAATCCTTATCCATCTTCTTTAAAACAACAATTTCTATAGCAACGTATATTGTGCCCAAGAATTCCAACTTTAATGCAAAACAAAAAATACCCCTCAACTAATTTGCTTAAGTGTCTTGAAATAATACATACTGGGACAGGAAAATGTAAAGAGTTTGGTCCCATGTCTTCCCATGAGAGTTGCTCTGCCTTCTGGTGTATTTTTTTTGTAGCTCATCACATTGGCTGCCAGGAGAAACTGGCCCACAGTGAGCTGTGTTTAAGATGGAAGGATAGTGACTCATCTAGCAGTCATGGCCAGAGAAAGAGAACCTTGCTGGACACCACATATTAGACACATCTGTGTGATAGAGATGGAGAAAATATGTGATGTCCATTATTGACTTATATGGATATGTGAGCTCTCTGCTCTCCCAGACAAGTCAAACCTCCTGTGAGAGTGTGCACTGAAAAACCCATGCTTACAGAGATAATGAGCCCCAAGAACTCCGGGATTACATTAACTTGTGGGGCCCTACCGTGTAGTCATTCCCAGCCCTTAGCAACACCAAACAAACACTAAATGAACGACACTTTGTGCAGGACAGGCAGTATTGAAAGAATGCAGCACCGTGGGTCTGATCATACCAAAAAAACAAGATTTGGGCCAGACTAAAGTCATCTCATTAACAAAAACAAATAATCGTGCACTCCAACAAGTTTTGGCTAAATCCAAGTACCAAATGTGCAGGCCAGAGAACAACCCAGTACTGAAACATTTGTTCTCACGGTAAGTTTTGCAATAACCCTGAAATTTAATCAATTCCTGCAAGTAACCAGTATTGCACAGGTTTAATCCTATCTTATAATATATGTGTATATCTATATGTACACACACACACACACTCACACACACACCCCAATTTTAAGCCACCTTGCTCTCCCTCCCAGGGTATGTATGAGTAACAACAAATCAGATTCTTAACATGACAGTCTATATAGGAAGAAGGAATAATTGTATCCACCCATCACCATTCCCATAGTAGCCTTAGTCTGTATTTATCCTCAGCATGCAGAGAAGAAATAAAAGGAGCCTCTAAAAATGGACTCACTCTGAAAATCTGAGGCCTTTCTCATTTCAAATTCACCTCAACTCAAACCACCCCACTTGAAGCCTAAAAAATCAGTGAAGGAGAGCCTTACCTTGCTTGCAACTGGTCCACCTCTGCTTGGCTAGCCTAAAGTGAAAACAAAACAGATGCTCATAAACACAAGATTTTTCTAGATTTTATCCTCTGCTTTTAATAAGATTGAATCTTAATAAAGATTCAAATCTATTTTTCCCCCACCTGCTCTTTATTATGGGCCTAACTCAGAGAGAAGAGAGAAAGAACATAGACTGGCTTCTATAATTCATGTCAATGATGGATCTAAACGTGGGAAAGAGTATCTATGGTCAGGAGATTCCCAAAGAACTTGGAGGAAATGCGTAAGGTCCTTGCTGAATTTTCATGAATGGAGGTCTACCTGAGAGAAAGGGTGATGAGTCCTGACCTGGGTGTCTTTGGCTTCCTTGGTTTGGCCAGCTTCCAAGAGAGCCTCGATGGATTTAATCCTTTCTGCGAGCTTTGCATTTTCTGCACTGGACTCCGACAGCTTTCCTTTGAGCTTATTCAACTCTTCAGACTTGCTTTTCACCTCTGTTTCAGAGGACTGTAATTTGCTACGCAGTTCTACAGAAGAAAAACAGGGAGGGGGGAAAGGGAAGGAGAGAGAAAGAGAGAGGTAGAGAGACACAAAGAGAGAGAGACAGAGAGAGAATGAATGAGTAAGTGGAATAGTCAAGAAAGGACTCCCAGTCTGTTCTCTCCAGAATTTATACAGTTTCTGCTACTGTAACACTTTGACTGTTCTACATTCTTAAAGTTTAAAGGGGTAAAAATGCTTAGGGTTTTAAATAGGGAGGTTTAAATACAATAATTACTTGCAGTTGGATAGTCTTTAAAGGTTTACAAACTGCTTTTCATAGCTTATCTAATTTGATCCTCATGAGAGCTCTGTCGGGTAGGATTATTATCCCTAATTTAGAAATGAGGAAACCAAAGCGGAAAAAGGTTGAATTACTAGTCCAGGATCACACAAGTAAAAGAATCTGAGGTAAGATTTCTTGAACCCTTTCTTCTCTATGCACTATACTACCTAATTTTTTAAAAATGATAATAATGATTTTATTATTATTGACTGCTGAAAACTACAGTCAATAAGCAGACAGGGAAGAACATTAACCAACCTGAATTGGGATGGTACTATCTTTTCTAATTATAAGGGAAGGAGGAAAAGCTTCAGACCATTATTCAAACACTATAAAATGAGGTTGGCAATTGATTTGGTTTGGAGAAAAGCCACAGGAGAATTGATTTCGCTTTGGTAAATTCTAATCCACATGAGAAGAAAAAATAAACTGGGATGATATGACAGTTTATTTGGCAGAAAGTGAAAACTTTTCAGAGTTCAAGTCATTTCTTATTTAGATGACTCCCCCTTCCCCCATAGTCTTTATATCAAAGTTGAATTCCCAAACTTAGCAAAGCATGTGATATGACTTTCTTGCCTCACCCCAGCACCCACTAAAGTGTTGTGAAGCTCTAACCTCCTCTCTAAAGTCTCACCTGTAACCTCCTATCCTCACCCACTCACACAAAGCAAAGCTGATGAAATTCTACCAAATCCTGGGGGAAGGAAGGGGGGTGTGTGTGTGTGTGTGTGTGTGTGTGTGTGTGTGTGTGTGTGTGTGTGTGTGTGTGTGTAGAGAGTTTAGGAGATTTCCCTAAAGTCATAGGGATAGCAGGTGGCACAGACACGATTCAAATCCAAGGGTTCTACTTCAAGTCCAATTTCTTTCTCTCTATTCTCACTGACCTTTGACTTTTTACCTCTCAGGATGGTAGTCCTATGATTCTTTGACTTTAGAAGGAACAATCCTTTCCCACTTTTAACTTGAGACAGGGCCAAGAAGTAACAATAGGAAAGCCATACACACTAATGAACAGTCAAGACCACACCTAAACCCTAGGGATTCATTTTTCTCAGTCATGAAATATCCCAAATCTGGTTGGAAGGTTTACATCATAGAAAGAGTTGGCTGGAGCTAGAGCGAGGGAGCATGGTGTACCTTAGGAACAAAGTTATGGGAGCAATAAATTGAGTGGCACTGGAAACAAGCAGGAAACACTGGCATCTCTGACTCTTAGGAAATAAACGGCAGCTAGCTTGGTTTGCCTTTGCTACTCAGTTTTTTAACACATAAGGAGAGAGAAGTAACAGAATTCTCTAACCAGCAACACTCTGCTGATCTCCCTTTGCTTTCTCCAAGTCTGCCAAAAGATTTTTGTAGCTGGACTGGGATTTGCGAAGCTCTCCGCTCACTTCATCTAGTCTTTTCTGGAGGGCGTCTTCTTTTTCTTTTTGAGAAACCTGGAAAGATGGAGGGCAGGGAAAAAAAGGGGGGAGGAAGGAGAAGTTAAACTCCCAAACTTAAGAAAGCATGCAATGTCATTTTCTTACCTTACCCCAGCACCCATTAACAAAACTGTGTTGGGATCCTTGATTTCCTCAGTAAGTGACTCTGGAATCTTAGACTGGATAGAATCATATACTGAAATTTGCAATTCATTTTCCTGCAGTTTATACCCCTCAGCCAACGGGAGTGAGGGCAAAAGGCAAAGAAGCCAAAGCAATTGTTTGAACAAACCCTGAATATACCAGTTCTCAAAAGCAAATGCCCCAAGCTCTCACACCAATAAAATTACAGGCACATATTAAAAAAAAAAAAGAGTAACTATTTGTTAAGAAGGCATTCCGAACTAAACTTTAATCAGTATTGCTCAAACACAGTCTCTATTCCCTTTCTATATAAAGTGATTCCAGGGGACAAAGGCTAGTCTGACTTGCACACTGAAAACAATCAAATGTTGCTCACAACTAGAGGAATAGACATTGACCTCTACAATGAATGACAAGGAGCTAAAAGCAGGGCTGGAAATAAGCAAAACAATCCTCAAGAGATTTTTTTTAAATTACGACCTAAATGTATTCTGCACGGTGGAAGTTTGTGTGCAGCTTTAGAATGAACAACATTTTCCATAATAAAGACATGACAGTGGAACAGTTTCACTCAAAGTCCGAAGGAACAAGTGAGGAAGGAACGTAGTGATGTGGCCTCATGAGAACTCCTGAACAAGCTGATTTTTCTGCTTATCAGATGAGCTGGAAGGGAGCAAGGAGAACCTCTTTCCAAACAACATGTTCCCAGGCAACGCCAGATAGAGGCAACTATTCTGAGCAGAACTACTGAGTAATTTTTCTTAAATGAGTCTAATGTAGTCAGATACCTTCATTACTGAGGTTCTGAGTTGCTGCCAAGTGTTTTTATCCATTCAATGCTAACTTTAAATAGAACATTTGGTCAGGTGAGCAAATCAATATTAGAAGCAAGAGTATTTTTTCAAAATCCAAAGAAAAATGCTGGCACATCTCTAAGAGTGAAAAGGATAATCATTCTTTTGCTTAGTAAGAAATGCTTAGAGGAAATAATATTGTAAAAGAATACCTCCCTCCCTTCCCCCAGTGAGCTCAAGTCACTAGGACCACGCAAGTTCCATCCCAGAATCCTGGAAGATGTGACTGATGAGTTACTCTCAGTAGTCTCTGAAAGACCAGGGCCTGAGAATAACACAGGAGGTCTAGAAGAGCAGGGCAAATGTCTTCATTTAGAGAGAGTGACAGAGAGAGAGAAGAACCATGGGATGGGAAGCTTGACTTCAAACCTGGTAACATCCCAAAACATTCTACTTTCAAAGGGATGGTCTGAGATACAGTCTATTCACACTAAGCCTGTCTCCTCCCTGTAGCAGGGCAAAGAAGGGACATGCAAACGCAGTAAAAATCACTGATGAATCACCAGGTACAGCCTCCAGATATGAAGGAAGATTACCAACCTGTGAGCTCCTCCTTACCCAGCTTACTCGCAAACGGGTACATCCTATACTGGTATCTGTAAACAGCTCCAAGTCCCTCCATTCTTTCAGGTACAAAGTAGTACCGGCCCTAACCCCTACAAGGCACTAGAAATCAGCTGTCACTTCTGAGCAGGGCTGCTTCATTTCCCAGTGACTCCTAGCATCAACTACAAACTTGTGTGTTTGGCATTTGGAATTCTGTGGTTCTCTTCACATACTCTATGTTCAAGCCAAATCAGCCTGCTTGTATCCCCTGCCTCCGTGCCTCAAATATTCTTCTCCTTACTTCCACCCCTTGGCATCCCTAGATCCTTCCCCCATCAAGAATTCACACAAGTGCCACCTCCTACAAGAGACCTGGCCAAACTTACCCACTGTTAGCTTTTCCCCTCTGCCCACCTCCCCCTCCCCGGTTGCTTTGACTTTATTTTACATTCATTATCTGTATACATATTGTCTTTCTCCAGTAGAAGGTAAGCTTAATTTTTGTCTATATATCTGCATTGCCTGGAATAAAGAGGCACTTTATTAATCCTGGTTGAGATATGGATCCAAATATAAATGATGTTAGGCCATAAGATGCTTTACAATAATAAGATAACTCAGTGAGATAGGCATGCAAGAGGTCTACTAGATACTGAAAAAAAACCCTCATATGTTTCCAAAACTTCATTCATCTACTAAAACTGCATGTGTCATGGTGGGCTGTACACAGACACATCTGCTTTCTTCTCAGTGGGTTCCACAATGTTGCCAGAGACAGAGTAGGTTCCAGAGGCATTCTCCTTCCCTCCCAGAGATCTGTATTCTTGCCAGGAAGGAGGAAGGAAGATATAATATGGTAAGACTGTCAGAGATGCTGAAAACGTAAAGAAAACTCTTGCCATGGAGAGCTCATATCCACTCAGATCCCAGGAAGCTTAAGGCTCCATAGGAGGAAGCCTCAATTGAGGGGGAAAATGGTTTCCAAATAAAAAAAGCAAAAGTTTTAGATTCAAGCAGACAAAGGAATGATTCTTGAAATTAGTACCCTAAGCTACTAAATATAGAGTCAAGCCAAAGGATAAACTACCCCAACCTCAGATTTAAATTTAGGAAGAAGGAAATGCAGACTACCACAAATAAGAGACCATGACAAATTACACTCTTCTCTTTAGGGGAAAAAAAAATTAGAAAAAGGAAAATCTCAAATACCATTCATAAACTAGACATGCTCAAAGAATGTCAAAACTAGAAGTAATCTTGGTCAAACCCTCTCATTTTACAGATAAGGAAACTGATGCCCACGGAGGTTAAGTGACTTGCCCAAGGTCACCTAGTTAATTATGGAGAAGTAAGAACTGAACAACTTGACCCCACATAAATAGGACCAAAAACATCTAAGATAACAAACTCCCTTCTATCCAAAAATCCAAGCAAAAATAACCTGTCATAACAGGAAGGTTTTCTCCACACCTGAGTCAAATACCCTTTGAATATTATCTATTTCCACTCCCAAGCTGCATCTGGGGCTTCGGCTTTTTAGACACAAGTCTTCAGAAGGGAAGCATCCTAATCAATTTGGATGAGATCACATTAAATTCAGGAAAAGTGGTTGGCATTATTCTTATCATTTTTCTGAATGGTTAGATATGTAAAAGCTACTTCTGAGTGGGAAAGGCCCCTATTCTGAGGCAATCTGCCCCCACAAAAATAGGGCTTACACAAGTGGGTGAAATAAGACAGGTTCTTCAAATAAGAGGTCATGCCTCCACAGCCAATTAGTCCCCAAAGAGAATTGGGGCCTAAGTAGGCCATTGTCCAGGGTTCCATTTCTAAAAAGAGGTGGCCAATACTTTATGCTAATTTTTTAATACTGTCCAGCTATGCTTCCAGCAAATGTGTACATTTCATTCATCATGAAGGAAAAGAGCTGAGTCAGGGTGGACAGACTGGACCAATTCCAACAAAGTTCCTGGAAAAAGAGAGTCAGTGGACAGAAGCACAGACAGGCCCCATCATCTCTCCTCACACACACGGAGCATGGACCCAAAAGGAGTGGACCAAACCCTGGGGGGCACCAGGCCCATGCCTCACCTGCAGCTGGTGGACCTGCTTCTCCAAGGTCGTAGCTTTGCTCTCCAGGCTCTTCTTCTGCTGCTCCTCCTGCTGCACGGCCTCAGACTTTTCGGCAACTTCTTTCGTGAGCTTACTGCACTCTTGCCTGAGCTTGGCCAGTTCAGCGTTCTGTCTGAAAGACAATTATGATCTTGGATCAGAATAAGAGTTTAGTTCGTGGTTACAAGTTAACTGCTTAAGACTCTTAGGCTAATGAGACCAACTCTTCCCCCCTTGACCCAAAACAACAACAACAAAACAGAATTCCAAAGAAATGTGAAGGGCTTGGCTGGAAAACGTAAAGTGGTTCATACCTGACTCAGTCTCTCATGATTTTTCTCCAAGCTCAGAAAGTTAAGAATCCTGTAATGGAATATGACTGTGCCATATGGGAGATAGTTTCAGAGAGATCTGAGGAGACTTATATGAACTGATTCAGGGTGAAGTAACAAAACCAGGAGAACAATTTATATAACAACTATACCACTGTAAGAACAAACTTTGAAAGCTATAAGAATTCTGATCAATTCAGTGATCAACCCAAAGACCAATGGTGAAATACACTACTGACCTCCTAACCAGAGGGTGATGGACTCAGAATACAGAATGAGACATATATATTTTTTGGACACAGTCAAATGCAGAAATTTTTTCTGCTTGACTATACATATTTTGCACATGGGTTTTCTACCCCTTCAACTGGGGAGGGGAATCTATTTTCACTCAAAAAAAAATTAATTTAAAAAAATGAATAGCTCTATGAGCCAGATAACTCTTACCATGCTTTAGGAAATTTACAAAAGTCAATTCTCTCAAAAGAGGCATGTAACACTATAAAAGAGAGTGTAATTCAGTGGCTACAATAATGTAATGGAAAACACTAGAAGACATCAGAACTTAAATCAACGAAATGATTGATCTAGATTCCAAAGGTTTGGTTATCAAATACCTCCCACTTCTCAACAGAAAGGTGGTAGAGGACAATGAGGCTTATTCTTGTCAGACATAGTAGATGGTGGTTAAAAATGTCAGTTTGTCTTACCTCACTGTACTTTTTTACTTATAAGTAGGGTTTATTGAGTGGAAGAGATAATTAAGAAGTATAACTGATGTTAAGAAAGAGTATAAATGTAGCAGAAAAACAAAAAGCACTGATAAAACTTTTTGTAAGTTAAATTTAAAAACATTTTTTGTGACAAATGGAATTTATTTTAGAATTCTCTGGTTTAAAAAAAAAAACTTATTTCCATGGGGGGGAGGGGGAATACAAAGTAAAAAAAAAACAAAGAAAATATGTGTTCATCAGTAAGGCTCAATGCCATGAGAGCTGTCCTGGGATTTTCTAAGCATTCAGAAGAGAAAGAAGTGACAAAGCCTTCATGTTCTCATTTCTCCTCACAGCGCAAACAAGCTCTGTAATCAGGGATGAATTTCCTTGAATTGTAAAGCACTTAGGCATTAGTGCAGAATGTACTTTGTTAATCCACATCTCCCACTTCCTCAGCTAATTTTGTGAGCTGAAGAAAAGAAGACTAATGAAGGGCCTCATAAAATACTCATAGAATCATAGAACTTGAAAGCTGGAAAGTACCTTAAAAGTTTATCTCTGTTCTTATCTTCTGATTTTCCAGATGAGGAAAGAAGTTGGGGAAGGGCAGGGGGAAAAGGATAAAAGCAGAAAAATGAACTGTCCAAGGTCATACAAACATTCAATAGCGGAGCTGGGATCAAAACCCAAATGCTGACTCCTAAAGAGTACACCAAACCATCCATACAACATATAGTTTCTAGGGAAAACAAACACAACTAGAATATCGTAAATGGAAAAGGGGTGTGTGTGTGTGGAGTGGGGGAATGCCTAAACTCAAACTCAATGCTGTGTCATTATAATGCTCAAACTTGGTCCCAGAGAAGAGTTGGGGGTGGGAGGGAAGGCACCCATCTCCTTTCTTTGAGGAGGTGTAATGGGAATGCAAATTTGGAAGATCTTCCCTGCCCCTAGGCTAAAATGCACCTGAAGCCTGGGGAGGGAGGCTTGTTTTTCAGTAGATACTTCTTGATTGGCCAGTGAGTCAATAAGGTTGTTACATTCTCTGAGCCAGGAGAAGGCTATATAAGCCCTGATGTGTAGCTTTGTTTTGGGACTCACTTTGAGAAGTGTTCTGTGATTTGATCTGAATTCTGGGAAGCCCTTGTTGAGAGTCCCCCGGCTTTGAAAAACCCAGAATGTGGAAACCCAGATGTTGACTGGGTATGGATGTAATGGTTGGACAGTTTGGAAATCTGTCTACTTGATGTTTCTGTCTTGATAATTATGCCTGTATACTTTGAGGTTCAGGGTGCTGACCTTTTCTCCTGAACAAGGTAAACGATATATGTCTGACTGATTAAAGTAAGCTTGTTAACCCATTTTGAGTTGCTTTCCTTTAACAAAGCAGATCCAAGAACCTGTGGTAGCTGCAAACCCTGAGGACGCTTGGGGTGCTTGCTGCTACCAGGAGGCTGTGGGGCCAAGGATGATGTTTTGCTAAACTGAAATTTCTTTCATCCTTTTTTTGTTCTTTTTCACAATGGATAGCTTATAAGGATGGTGAAGGGTAGGGATACATTAAAAAATGAAGATGGTGTGAAATCAAAAGATATCAATAAAATGGGGAGGAGGAAGAAAAATAACTGAAAAAAAGTTACATAAGCATTTCTTTAAAAAAAAAAAACTAACATTTTATAGAAGTCCCCAGTTTCTTGTATGAGCTTTTGTATTGTTCATCTTCACATACTGAAATGTTTATGTTCATTAAAGATTAAGTTCATACTAAAAAAGGAAAAAATTTAAAAACCCAACTCAACAATATTAGAATGGATTATCCTTCAGCAACCACTGAAAACCCAAAAGGAAAAGTTAAAGAATGCTTTTAACCTAGAGGAAATGGGGGAAAAAAAACTTAAATGCTGCATCCTCCTATATGAAATTAGAACAAAGAAACTGGCTCTCTTCCTATGGTTTTCCCTCTCCACAGAAGGTTATGTTATAATTATGTATTAATAACATTATATATTATATGTAAATATATATTTTAAATAGAAAACTTATAGATTGCAGGTTAGGATCCTCTATCCCAAACAAAGGCATCTGACCCAGAGTGGGGAATTTAAGATGCATCACAGAGCAAAATACTTTCCCCTCTGCTTTGAAGCATAAGCATGTAAAGAAATTAAAGGGGTAACATTCAAGGCATGGGAGGAGAGTCAGAGTTGCTCTGCCTCAAAGGCTATCTTCTATTTATCATCATTCAGGAAACGGCAATCATAAAGATTCAAGCTCAGTAAGTGAAACATGGAAGAAGAGAATGCCATACACAGAGGAACTCAAGATGGAAATAAACAGCTTTACAAAGGTCCTTCCTCACCATGAGGAACACTGAGGAGTGAGCTAAGCCTGACGGATCACCATCCAACACAGCAACTCTCTCTAAGCACAAAGGAGGACATTCTGAGGGATTTCTCCCTCCCATTTTCATTTCTTCAAATATGTCAGTCTTCTACTAGTTTTGTCACACTCCTTGTACCCATAAAGACAGCTAAGTAAATGGGAGCAAGTATCAGCATCTTAAAACCAATCACTGTAAGGCACTTTACCTCAAAAGGTCCCTGAACGGAAATGGAGATACCGCTCAGGTACAGACAGACTGGTTTAATGAAACTGCCATTTACCACAACAAAGTTAAATGCTGAACTCATAGGTGGATAGTACCCGATGTGTTATTTTCTTAGCCATACAGCTTATAGGGGAAAAAATAACAACTGCTTGGCAAGTTATATCTTCATGTCTGTTACAAAGCAGTGATTGATTAGCCACAAACGAAGATGAAAATGAGATCATTTGAAGTTGAGGACTATGCTGGAAAATTCACTGTCAGGCAGCTAGCTGACCAGCTCTTATAGCATTAATCATTAATTGTGGCCTTTGAAAAGTTGCTTAACCAATTTGGAACTATGCCCCCAAATTTACTAAACTGTGCATACCCATTGACCTAGTAGTATCACTGCTAGGCCTATGCCCCAAAGAGATGAAAGAAAAAGAAAAAAGACCCAAACGTACAAAAATATTTAAAGTAGATCTTTTGGTGGTGGTAAATAACTGAAACCTAAAGGAGAAGGGTCCCTATTTGGAAAATAACTGAACAAATTGTGCTAATGAATGTATTTTCAGTCCTGGTTTTAATGCCTTGTAATGGAATATTATTGCACTGTAAGAAATGATGAAAGGGACAGTTTTAGAGAAATCTAGAAAGACTTGTATGAACTGATAAAGAATGGAATGAACAGAATCAGGTAAAGAATTTATACGGTAACAAAATTATAAAGAAAAACAACTTTTAAAGACTTAAGAACTCTGATCCACAATAACCAACCCCAATTCCAAGAGTGATGATGAAGCAAGCTATTTATTTACTTGCTGACAGAGAGGTGATAGACTTGGGTTTAAAATGAGGCATATATTTTTTGGACATGCTCAATTTGTTTTGTTTTACTGTACATATGTTACAGGGTTTTTTTCTTTTCTTTTTCCTAATGAGCAGAAGAGGAGAGAAGGAAAAAAAGAGAAATAGATTTTGTTCACTGAAAAAATAAAATTAAAAAAAAGTTTAAGTGAAAATGAAAAAAAAATTAGTTTAACTTTTCATTTCTGCTTTGATTAATTTCATTCTATTAAATGGGGACATTAATAAAGTCTACCATTATGAGGATGTTGTCTAGTTATGTATAGGAAAATTCCTTCATTTGCCACGGGGGAAAATCTCTACAAGATGTCAGTGTCACCTAGTAACTCCAAGGGTGCCTAACAAAATGTTATCCATTGTGTGAAAAGAGATCAAGTTCCAAAGCCCAAGTTTTAGGCCACAGGATATGACATTATCTCCCTCTTCCAGCCTTCATTTGTAACACTATCAAAGCTTTGCCATACACATAAGGAGCCAGGAGTGGGGGAATGACATTAAGAGCAAACTTAATGGGGAAGAAACAGAAAAGTTGACCCTATGTACAGCTCATGTCCATGATCACTGGTATAGAAATAATGCTTCTCACAGGAAAGAGCTAATGTATACAAGATCTACTAAATGCTCTCTCCCTCTCTTGACCTCCAAGGAAGGGATTCATTTTTTACAAAGTGCAGGGGTTCTTAACCCTGAGGTCCAAAAGCCCATAGTTTTTAGGGAGTCTGTGAATTAAGAGAAAAAAGATAAATTACACCTTTGTTTTCACTATTCTCTAACTGAAATTTAACATATCCTTAAATTATGAATTTTTTTAAAATACTGCTCTGAAAAGGGGTCAGCAGGCTTTCACCTAGCTGTCAGAGGGTGCCAATACACAAAAAAGGTTAAGAACCCCTGGTTTAATGTGATTACAGGGCTATTCAGCAAATGTATTCAAGTTTCTATTTCTTATCAGTGAATGCTGAAGCTTACTTGCTCTCAGTCTGACTGGTTGCTTGGTTCAAAGCATCCCTCAGGATTGAATTCTCTTGCTGTAACCGAGCCAACTGTGTATTTGGTCCATTCTCCAATTGCTCCTGAAGACTTCGAATCTGAAAATGAATTTTACAGGGTAGAAAAGCATCAGTCACCAATGTCTGAGGGAGGATATGACCCCCAAACTCACACTAAAACTTGCTTTCTACTCTATGGAACCCTGGCTGCAGAATTCAACTCTCTTCTTGAGAGCCCTTGAATTAGACTTTTTTTTTAATTCCATTTATTTCTCATTCCTCATTACTTCCAAACTTTTAAACCATAGCCCTGTCAGGCTATTAGAAAAGATTCAGGCTACAGCCTCAGAAACATTCCCTGCTTCACTTCTTCTGTGATTTACACAGTTTGAAATTTGTATTATGAGATAAAACAAGTCACCACAAACCAATAAAACCTCTTATCACTTAAGAGGAAGACAAGTTTCCCTTTCCTTCTCCTGACCCATTATCACCTTGTAAGATATCAAGCTGAAAGAAAACATCTGTAGCCAATAGTAGTGGCAAGCCATGGAATATAAAAAATAGGGTTTTCTGTCCTTCCTCAGCTCATCTTCTAAAAGAAACAGCTTTTAACAATTTCTGAACTTGAGAGAGATACCCTTGAACCTCACCCTTTCTCCACAAAGATCTTAATGCTTTCCATTTTCCAAAGCACTTACATATCCATTACTTCAGCTAATTCTCTCTACAACACTATGTGGGGTAGGTACAGCAGGGATTATTGTCCCCATTTCTGAAAGGAGGAAACTAGCTCAGATTTATTCAGTGCAAGTCAATGACAGGCCAAAATGAGAGTGTGGCTCTGGGATGCTCCACACTTTTTGATCAGTCCCACCTTTTTCCATGAGTTTTGAGATTCTACATTCCTTTAGCCTCACTTTCCTGGGTTTCTCTTCTTGGCTTATATGACACTCCCCTAAAATGAAGGCAATCATTCAAATCCTTCCCATTCTCTTGCCTCTTCTAGACAGTACCCTGGTACTCGGGCCATAACAAAAACCATCCCAGCAAACCTTGATTTCTGGTCCTAGTCTAACCCCAGGGTCAGACTCAGACTCCCCAGAGCCCAGGGTTCTTTGCCCAGCAGCCTGCAGGATGACAGATGCCTCACCTTCCCCTGCAGCTGCTGCACTTCATTCATGTGGTCTCGGTAACTAGCTTTCATTCGGGCTTGTACAGCCACAATCTCTTGCTCCCTGGCCAAGAGCTGTTTTTTCACGTTGGCTTCCCCGGCAGCTGCCTTTGACTTCTCGGATGCAAGCTCCTAGAGAAAGTGGGGGAAGGGAAGGGAAGAAGAGAGGTTTAGTTCCTGTTAGAGCCAGAAGGAGCTCATCAGATGGGACCTGAGAGCATCTCCAAACTTGATGACATAAGAAAGGCATCTTTTAGAGGCTGGGAGGTCATGTCAGTCCAAACTTTCCTTAGAATCCTCACATGCGCTAACTTCTACGATGTAACCAAATCTGCACTAAGACCCCAATGTGGGGATCTGGGGAAAACAGAAACACTTGAGTGATTCTGCATTTACAAGGGGCAACCGCCATGTAAAAAGCTAGGTTTTTTACTCAGCAGCAGTAAAGTAAGAAGAGAACACAAGGATGGGTGTACCCTGTGTAAATTGCATCAAATCACTCTGATCTTGACATGTAAAGAGACTTATATAAATATCAGGATATTGAAAACTCCACAAAAATTCCAGGGCCTGAGCTACTCCAACTTCCCCTGAAATTGCCACTACTTACTAAGTGGAATACAATAGACTTTAATGGGGGTAGAGAGAACAGACAGGTCCCCTATTCTCATCCACTCAAAGACTAAGAACCAGGAATTAGGAAGAGCAGCTAGCTCCCACATTACCTCTCCTGGGCTCACCCTAGGGTCATGAACTCCTTCCTTCTCAAACCTCTCTGATTTCTCTCATCTCTTTTTTAAAAATTTATTTATATCTTTTTAGTTTTCAACATTCACTTCCATCAGAGCTTTAAGTTTTCTCTCCCTCTTTCCCCCCCTCCCCAAGATGGCATGCAATCTGATATAGGCCCTACATATATGTTCCTATTAAACATATTTTTCTATTAGTCATGTTGTTTAGAAGAATTAGAACAAATGGGAGGAAACATGAGAAAGAAAAAACAAAACAAAACAAAACAAAAAAAGGGAACAAATAGTATGCTTCGATCTGCATTTAGACTCCAAAGTTCTTTCTCTGGATATGATGGTATTTTCCATCGTGAGTCTTTTGGAATTGTTTTAGGTCCTTGCATTGCTGAGAAGAGTTAAGTCTTATCGAAATCAATCATTACACATTGTGGCTGTTTACTATGTACTGTGTTCTCCTGGTTCTGCTCTCCTCACTCAGCATCAGTTCACATAAGTCTTTCCAGGATTTTCTCAAGTTCGCCTGCTCATCATTTCTTATAGCACAATAGTGCTCCATTACATTCATATACCACAACTTGTTCAGCTATCCCCCAATTGATGGGCATCCTCTCAATTTCCAGTTCTTGGCCAAAACAAAAAAAGCTGCTATAAATATTTTTGTATATGTGGGTGTAAGGGTTATGGGATTTAAAGATCTTCCATGCCCCGTTGGACTTGCTGACGTAGCAGGAAGGGGCGGAGCAAGAGGAAGCGGAAGCCAAGCTAGCGTTCCTTCGGTGGCTGGCGGTGGTGGTGACGGCGGCAGCAGCAGAGGTAGTGGCAGCGCGAAGCCCTTTTTGAGTTAGAACTGCTAAGGACTTTCTGCTAAGGACTCCTGCTGAGGACTGCCAGGGGCCGGAGCTGCTGGGAGCGCTCTTCCAGGACGCTGGGTGGTTGCTGTGAGTGGGGAGAGGAGGACCTTTGCCTGAGGTAGCCTGTTCTGTTTTAAAGGCTTGAAAATGTGGGTGCTTTCTACTTTATCTACCTGTGCCAAT
>NW_027187378.1:10084435-10103253 GCF_028583685.1 Petaurus breviceps papuanus
ATATTTGTAATCTCTATAGGCATTGTGAATATGGCATTGCTGATACAGTGGGTCCTTTTCCCATTTTTATGATCTTTTTGGGCTACAGCCCTAGAAGTGGTATTGCTGGGTCAAACGGCATGCACAGTTTTATAGCTCTTTGGGCATAGCTCCAAATTGCCCTCCAGAATGGTTGGCTCAGCTCACAACTCCACCAACAATGAATTAGTGTTCCAATTTTCCTACATCTTCTCCAACATTAATCATTTTCCTGTTCTGTCATGTTAGTCAATCAGATAGGTGTGATGTGGTACCTCAGAGTTGTTTTCACTTGTATTTCACTAATCAGTAGTGATTTAGAGCATTTTCTTCATATGACTGAAAATAGCTGTAATTCCTTCCTCTGAAAACTACCTGTTCATATCCTTTGACCATTTATCAACTGGGGAATGACTTGTATTGTTATAAATTTGACTCAGTTCTCTACATATTTTAGAAATGAGGCTGTTATCAGATACTGGTTGTAAAAATTCTTTCCCAGTTTTCTCTGCTTCTCTTCTAATCTTGGTTGCATTGGCTTTGTGCAAAAACTTTTCAATTTAATGTCATCACAATTATCCATTTTGTATTTCATACTGTTTTCTGTTTCTTGTTTGGTCATAAAATCCTCCATTTTCCATAGATCTGACAGACAAACTATTCCTTACTCTACTAATTTGCTTATAGTATCAGCCTCTATATCTAAATTATGTACCTATTTAGACTTTGCTCTCATCTCTTTATAGTTCATACTGGATCCTAAATGCCCCCAAACCAAAACCAAGAAATCTTAACACAATCCTTTTCTACCCAGGGGCATGATTCACTTGGTTTTCAGATTAGAGAAAAACGAAAGGACTAAAGGCTTTCTCCTGAAGCAGAAGAAGGAAGGTCATCAATCTTGGGAGGCGCAGTGGCCAGAAGGAAGCAAGGTCAATGTTGACCAAGTGGCCACTGTCGTTCTACATGGGGCAACTAAAGAACAGAATGGGCCACATGTTATGAGAACTAAAGAGGACCTAGCAGCTCTACGGGTATTCTCACTGATGCCTTTCCCTACTCACTGACCTTTTAACCCCTATATCCAAGGAAGGTTAAAAAATTTTCTGAAGCTATCCAAGAATCTGCTAAGTCAAGACTAGGAATCCATTTCTCAATTTTTTTACAGAGGTAAGTGAGTGAGGAAATAGCATTCACAGCTTGGTATAGAATCCCCACACCCTCCCCCCAAAAAAATCAGAACAGGGAAAATCAGAATTCAAAAGCACAAAAAGCAAGCCCTTTTACTATTGAGAATGATGAGGAAGAGGGGCTACCTACATTTTCCTCAATATCTTCCCAGTTTAGAATCCAATACTCTCCCTAGTCTCCTAACCAAGCAATGAGAGAAATAATTTTTTTTTAAAAGAAACAATTCTTGATGCCTGAGGAACAAGAAGCAAACTTCTCCTCTGATGGGACTTCCCCTCTTCCAGGCCCGGAAACAGAAAAATTATAACCTCAGAAGAACTGAAGATTCTAGTACACTGGAATTCCCCTCTTGACTTCATGTTCCTGGGCCCACTATGGAATAAATGAGTGTTTTGATATAGAATGCCTTACATTGGTCACTTTTACATAGTGTATCAGTAATGTATTCCCTTTAATTCTTTGAAAAGAAATACCACTCTAAAGCAGCAGCCCTTTGTCTTGACACCAAGAACCCTTGTCTCTTTAATCTGAGTTTCACAAGCCCTCTGCATCCACCCCACCCCCCAACACACAAATACATGCTATGTCACCTTCTTCTCTAATTTCTAATGTCCATGGCTGACACAAGAGTGAGCCAGGAAACCCCCCAACAAGCCACAAAGGACTACCAGACATTTCAGCAGCCCATACATGTGTGGCAGGTGTTCTGAATCTTACCAGTTATTCTTCTCTAGAATGCATATACCCAAGCACCCACCCAGGGCCTGGGTCAATAGTATATACTTTGCCCCTTTTTGTATGTAGAAACTTTACATGTATGCTGTTGCCATTTTTATATGTCCTTGCTGTCTTCCCCAGTATAATGTAAGCTCTTTGCAAGTAGGGACTATTTAATTCTTGGTACTTGTACTCCCTAGTGCCCAGCCCAGTGCATGGCACATAGTATGTAAGTACATCCCTGAGGACTGACCAAATCATGACTCTACCTGGGATTTAATGGTGCATCTGTCCCAAAGCCATTAGGAGTCAGGCATTATTTTCTACCTTTAAGGTTTACCAGATTTAAGAAAAATCAGCTTTATTTGAATTAACTTACTGAGTTTCCTTTAAATTCCTTTTCCAGATCTTGAGTAACTGTTGAATCCTCTGCCAATGTGATTTGGCTACAAAGAGCTAATGCTCTTTTCTTAAACTTTTATAACCCCGCATTCATTGCCAATAGTGTGAGGACTTCTGCTCCAAGCCTGGTTTTCTTCTGATTTCTCACCCGAAGAGAAAGTTGGGTGTAGAATGTCATTTATCAGAAGTGAAAAGAGAAACTTTGCTCTGGTTCTAGTGTGTGTCTGGGAGAACCTTTCAGGCAATAGTCTAAAGGACAGGATAGAAGAATACCCAATAGCAGGACACCAGTGAATCTGCAGCCAGGAGAACCCAGAGCCAGGATGATTTGGTCTTAGATCTGCAACTTCTAACCTTTTGTGCTCACTTTTAAGTCAAAGAGGGATTGCACCATGCTTATCACCAAAGGTTCTCTGACCCAGATTCGGAAAGGACAGAAGAACAGCAAGAGAAGATAGTTTCTGCATTCAGAAGGTCAGCTCTGACTTCAGAAGGAACCTTGCCCTTCTTGCTTGTCATGGAGATGACAAAAGGGAACTACATGAGGGACAGCAGCGTTCCTTGTTAAAAAAAAAAAAACACACACAAAAAACAAACCAAACAAAAAACACATAACCACATATTCAACACCTGACTCAGGAGGTTCAGGCTCTCCTAAATTTGAGAGTAGAAGTTCTTAGTGGCCCTTGAGGGTATGACTCTCAGTCCTAATGCCCAGGGAAAAGGGGCTTCCAGGCTCTATATTTCCCTGGCATTAGGAGTAGCATCTGTCGGTCTGTCTCTCTCTGTTTTCCTCTCTATCTCTGTATCTGTCTCTCTCTCTTTGCCTCCCTCATCGGAGATTCAAAAATGAGCCTTCGGAAACCAAGAATTTGAGCCTGCTGAATTCCAATGTAAGCTTGGTATAAGAAGAATCTTTTTTAACCCAAAGCTCTGGTTTAAATTTATCTGATTTTATTTTTTCCATAAGTAAAGAAGGGAATGGGGAACAAAGGCAGGCTTTGGCAGGCAATTCTCTGCAGCAATCCATTATCTTCTCTGTCACACAACTAACTGAAAGAGGAAGATGATAGAAGATCCTTAGGTTTTGTTGTCTGTTGATTCCATTCCACAAAATGAAACTGACTTACTTAGTACAGTCATGTTGTTCAGGCTTTCTTCCACCAAGGTCTCCCATGTGTATGTTAATAAAACTCCTCCACAGAGGTAACAAGAGAGAAAGAAAGAGAGAGAGAGGGAGAGAGCACTTTGTTAAAAGACCCTCTCTGACTATTAATACGAAACACTGCATAGAGCAGGAAGGCCTATGCTAGACAAAGACACCAGATCCAAAAGAAAGAGAAGTCTCTAGAAATGGTGAGGCCCTCCTTAAGACAATTCTCAATAAACACATTATCAAAAGTAACAGGGAGAGCCCTTTTTGTTATAAAAAGCAGAAATTACAGATATAGGTCTTAAGATCAGACTTACAGCTAAAATATACCTCCAAGGTCATCTTATGTAGCCTAACCACCCCATTTTGCAGACAATGAAATGGAGGCCAAGAAAGGTTAAATAACCCATCAAAGATCACAAAGATTAAAGTGGCAGAACCAGTATTTGTACCCAAGTCTTTGTTCTCTAAATCCAGCTGCCCCCTTTTTTTTTTTTTTTTTTGCCTTTTGGAGGGGGAAAAGGTAGGGCCATTGGGGTTAAGTGACTCGCCCAAGGTCACATGGCTAGTTTTTGTGTTAAATGTGAGGCTGAATTTGAACTCAGGTCCTCCTGTCTCCAGGGCCGGTGCTCTGTTCACTGCGCCACCTAGCCACCCCCAGCTGCCTTCTTAAACTTGACTCTATTATATATGGGAAGAAATATCATAAGACAAAATTTAAGTACTTACTGTAACCTGAATTATTTCCCTTCCCAAACAATTCTAAGAAAAAAGAAACTATAACCTCACAACTGAGCACTCTACCTGGGGGTGTGCAACTGCCACTTCATTCTACATAAACTACAGCAGTACAGTGACCCGATGAAACATCTGTTTCTCCACAGAGGCGCTGGGGCAGCCAGGAGTAAAATGTAAAGGAGTACTAACTAGATCTTTGGCCAAGATATGGGCTACAGTTCCCCTCAGGCATACTACCTTTTTAAAGTAAAATTCAAACAAATTAACAACCCCCCCCCCACACACACACACGCACACGCACACACGCACACCGTTCAATCCTCTATGCGCCCTCGTATCACTCTACTAGATCACTGAGGGACTAGTTCCCCATCCCTTCAGGCCACTACTGATCACCAGTAGCAGATGCAACATTACTGCAACATAAAGGAAGAACTCCAAGTATTCCAGGGCCGGTAAAAAATTGTTTATAGAGTTTTCATATGATCATAGTTAAAGCTGGAAAGAATATTGGAGGTCAGAGAAATCACTGGACCTTAGAGCCAAAGTATCTAGTCCAACCTACACCTGAACAAGAATCTCTTTACAATATCCCCAAGAAGACTGCAGCAAGGGAGTGCCTGCCAGTACCTCTTCTGGATACTTACTGCTAAGAAGTACCCTTTGCTCCTAGATCAGGACTGCAACAGGACAAGTCTAATAACTCTTCCAGGTGACAACTCTTCATATGTCCACATGTATCCCACACTCCTCCAAAATCCCCTCTTCTCCAGGCTAAACATCACCAATTCCTTCAACCCCCCAGAAGGATCCTTTCATCATCCTTTACAAAAATGGGGGGGAAAGAGTATGAAAAAACATTGATAAGTGCTAAATATGTGTCAACACTATGCATTGGGGCTACACAAATAGAAAAGGCTATGATGGAGCCCACTCTCAAGCAGCTCATAATCTAACTGGTGGAGATAACAAGTAAAAGGGAAGGTGAACTACAGGGCGGAGGAGGAGACACAAGTCCCTAAGGGAGTTCAGTTTCAGGGCAGATGGCAAGGGTTAGGGACCCTTAACTTATGTAAACAGGTCAGATAACGGATCCAAGGGACTTCAGGATATAGAGGAACAGCCTTAGGAGGCAATGGCAGAGTAAGGCCTGGGGGACCTCCATCTCATCAGAAGGAATTAAGTTGTGTACTTTATTAAGTTAAAATTGTAGACAACTTATCCAAGTTGTGGGAGCAGTCAAAACAGCCCAAGCAAAGGGGGGAAGAAGGATGTCTCCAGTGGTGACAGGTATTCCTACCACCTACCATTGCCTGAGGCTGGAGGAAAGGGAGAGAAAGAGACCTGAGAATAGCCAGGATCTTAGCAGAGCAGGACTATTTCATTTCCTTAGCCCTGGATTCTAGGATTCTCAATATAACTTTAGTTTACAGTCAGGTATTTTCATATCATACAACTGACTCATAGGGTTTGTAATTCACTAAAATCCCAAGTCATTTTTTAGAAAACTGCTGACTAGCCACACCTCTTGAAACTGACTTTTAAAAACCTAAATGTATGACTCCATATTCACCCCTACTAAATTTCCATCTGTTAGGTTCCATCATTCTAGCCCATCAAGACCTTTTTAGATCCTAATTCTGCTCCTCTTGGTGTTGTGCCATCTGCAAATCTGATAAACATCCTTCATTGTATTCCCCACAGTGACTTGCACATAGCTGAATAAATATTTACTGAATGAACAAATGTTCTGTACAAGCGATGTATTATCTGTTCATTATCCATATTTATCTTGCATTTTATTCCTCATCTGTATGTTTTTCTAAATGATGTCATGTCAATGTTGTTTGTCTCAACTTGTGTGCTCTTAGCAGGGTTAAAACAATTTACATCTCTAAAACTTTTAGTGGAGTCCCCCTCTGATGTCTGTGCAATCCTGGAGCCTCCTCATTTTAAAGCTGAAGGAACAAGGCCCAGAAAAATTAAGTGAATTGCTTATGATTACCCAGGTAGCAAATGGTATAGTTAGGATGTGAACCCAAATTCACAGGGCTCAGCCATGCGTCTGGCACATAGTAGGTATTTAATAAAAGTTTACTAAATTGAATTGAACTGAAATGAATTATAAATACAATTTATCTATTAGAAATCTCCCTTCCTCTAGGTACCAAAATTTCCTCTCTTCTACTAACACTAGAACCAAATCCTGCCCTCACCAGTAGCTTATTCCTTAGGTTGAAGTTTTCAATTGTGATATTTTTAAAATGCGGCATGTGAGGACATACCCCTAAGAAGGTCTATACAAATTGTAAAATATTGACATAATATTATAGCACAAGAAGGGATGATAAACACGGGGGTGGGGGAAATTACAAAGAAAGAGGCAAAGACTTTTAAAAAGTGATGTAGAGTAACAAAAGCTAATTTTGTAAGAAAACACATAAATTAGATTTTTTTTTTTTGCTTTTTGGAGGGCAATTGGGGTTAAGTGACTTGCCCAAAGTCATACGGCTAGTAAGTGTGTCAAGTGTCTGAACCTGGATTTGAACTCAGGTCCTCCTGAATCTAGGGCCAGTGCTCTACCCACTGTGCCACCTAGCCGCCCCATAAATCAGATTTTTTAAAAAAGGAACTATAGCAACAAAACTTTATGGCTACACAGAAGACAACATGAGGGGACAGGGCAAATAAATTGCTTTTTGTAAAACCTTTATGTAAATTTATAAGTAGCAGAATAGTGACCGTAGTTTTCCATTCAAAATCTTATTTGTGATTTCATTCTTCCTTTTGTTCATTTGATTCTTGGCCATCATTTGTTGAGATGACTGTAAAGTTTGTAATTTTGAACAGATTTTTTTAAGAGACCAAATATAAACTTAATATGGACCTTCTACTCACAAATCAAGGTGGGAAAGAAGACAAATGGCCGATCCACACTTTTCATGGCTATATCATCTTTAGATTATGCATCCAGAGATGCACAAGAGCAAAAGGTTAATGAGATTTAGAAAAGGTCCCTGAAGGCCTGACCTTTAACACTGACAAAGATGTAACTTTCCAAAGAGTCCTTTGACTTCCATCCACCTCCACTCAATTTTCCCTACAGTGGTCATATGAAATGATAATGGAACTAACATAAAAGCCTGACCCATTTTATATTCCTTTGGACAGGAAAGACAGAGATAAGGAGAAAGCATCTCTCTGAGGAGAGACCATCTTAGACCTTTTGGTGTCTGCATCAGCTTGGACATATAGCACTAAACATCTTTGTGCTCACCTAAACAGACAGACCTGAGACAATACCCAGATGAATATGCCCACAAGGACATATCCTGATTGAAGAGTCTTCAATCAACAAATACTAGCCTACTACATTTAAGACACTTAATTTAAGCCTTATCAATGATAATAAAATTGGCTGGGGAAGGGAGAGATGCAGAACTCACTTTTGAATTTATTTTTACTATAATTCACAAGGTATAAGACTAGACTAGTCTCACCCTCTCGAGTTTCCTGACTGATCCTCCTGGTAGAGAGATGCTAGCTAGCAGGATGGGATATGATGGCTAAATTTCTCAGTTCACTGATACATGTAACTCCTGAGCAAGGAAACTCTACCAATGCAAGTTGGCACCATTTCTGCAATTTATAGTCTTAGAAAGAGTTGCCTAGGTTATTGAGAGGTTAAGTTATTTTCCTGGCCTCAAGGCCAACCGTCTATCCACCACAATACAACAGCTCTACAAGCAAGCATTAAAAGTAACAAAAAGTGGGAAGAGAGGGAAAGGAAGGAAAAGACGAACCAATGGATAACTGAAATTAGGATAATCCACTCTTTTTTTTTTTTATGGTTCCTGGCTTCTAAGATGACCAAGAAGAGGAAGAACAACGGGCATTTCAAGAAGGGCCATGGCCACGTGTAGCCCATCTGCTGCACCAACTGCGCCTGCTGCGTGCCCAAGGACAAGGCCATTAAGAAGTTTGTCATCTGCAACATCGTGGAGGCCGCGGCTGTCAGAGACATCTCCAAGGCCAGTGTCTTCAACTCCTATGTGCTGCCCAAACTGTATGTGAAACTGCATTACTGTGTGAGCTGCGCGATCCACAGCAAGGTGGTGAGGAACCGCTCCTGGGAGGCCCGCAAGGATCGGACGCTCCCGCCCTGCTTTGGACCTGCAGGTGCTGCCCTCAGACCCCCTCCAAAGCCCATGTAAAGAGCTATCTGTCCATCAACATTCCTGAACCAATTAGAGGAAAATAAAATGGTTGGTCTATCTTAAAAAAAAAAAAAAAAGATAATCCACTCCATCCAGTGTTTACCATTTAATAAAAACTCAACCATTTGGTTTAAGCTAGATATATATGTGTGTGTGAGAGATGTGTATATACACATATCTGTGTGTGTGTTTTATATATATATTATATAGATATAGAAAGATAGAGAGACAGATAGATAAAATCAGTGACACTGTGGAGCCCAGCTCCCAAACCAGGCACCAAGAGCACGTAGAGTGAGCCTCACATGCCTAAGAAAAAGAAGCAGAAGAAAACCAAAGACCTCATCCAACTCTGGGTTTCTTCCAAGGTCCTCAGAGAGGTGGTCTAAGAATGTGCTGGGCTAACCCTAAGCCTAGCCTAACAAGAGAGGAACATGAAGTGTTGGTAACAGACTAGGTATTTTTCAATGGATCTGGAATCCCCTCCAAAGATAAGGTCCACAACCCAAGAATTGCTGTCCAGGCTCACCTATCAAGCTGCCAGAGAAGGGACACCCCAACAGACACGGAGGAGCCACCAATGCAGTTTACTGATTCAATGAGTCCCATTACGGTTCTTTCTATCTCTTCTCACTAAATAGGACAGAAGGAGGGATACATTTACAGACTACATGGAACTTACCTTGTTAAGCTCCCTCAGTCTGTTTTTGGCAGCAGCAGCATCCTGTTGCTCGGTAGCCAGCAGCTTTTCCTTCTCTTCCAGCTGTCTCTTTAAGACTGCCACAGGATCGCCTTTCTGAGTAGCCTAGAAATGCACCAGCAGATTGGAATTAGGATCTAAGAAAATACCTGGTGGCTGCACATTCTACTGAAGTTTCCCAGACAGCAGTAGGAGGCGCTGCAGTCCTACAAGGAGCAAGACTGCCAAAGAATCCTGTCTATCCTTCCAAGTTTCAAAGGTCACTACTAACAGCTTACAGGTTTGTAGGCTTGCCAGACATTATCTCATTTCTTCCTTTCGACAACCCTGAGAGGCAAATGTTACAGGTATTATTATCCCCATTTTACAGACAGGGAAACAGAGGCTTGTGGTCACACAGTTTGGAGTCATCAAAGGTGGAAACACCTCTCTCCTGACTCCACATACAGTCATCTCTCTACTATACTAAATCAGCTCACAATTATGGAGGGGAAGGCATTAAAAAAGGTCACGTACGAAAACAATACTTTCCAAACAAACAACTCCTTGTCTCATTAAGAAGCAAGAACATTAGAATCAACACCACCAGTAGATATGTGCTAATTTTTTCTGAAAATCCCAAACAACCTTCTCTGCATTATTTTATAATCAAGTGCTAAATAATAAGTAATATGTCCCATGAATGACAGTGGCATGAAGGACAGACTGGAGGGGGCAGAGAGTAGAAGCAGAAAGACCTCTAAGGTTACTGGAACAGCTCAGGAGATTAGGAAGAAAGATCTGGATTAGGGAGGTAGCAGCTGAAACACAGGAAATAAACATACCTGCGTAGGAAAGGCGAATGAGGAGGAAGGTTAACAAGGAAAGCCAGGTGAGAATGGCAGTGCCCGGCCACCAATGAGGAAGTCAGAAGGAGTATGTTTAAGAAGGAACTTTGGTTTGGGACACTTTGAGTCTGAGATGCTGGTGAAAGACTCACATTTAATCTGTAGCTGAGGCTACCAGATTGCTTCCTCTCCCCCTCAATTCAGGACTTTATCATCACTTTCCTGTATCACAGCAGCTCCCTAACTGGCCTCTCTGACCCTCTAGCCTCTCCCCTCCCCAATGACCTGCCAAACCAGTAGTCCCAAAGGAGAGGTCTGACCATATTACTGCCATCCACGAGATGTTTCAGTGGGTCCCTGCTGCCTCTAGGTTCACCCTGCCTCAACCCATTTCTCCCCCATTAGACTGTAAGCTCCCTGACAAAAGGGACTATTTTTCCTGGTATTTGTATCCCCAGTGCTTAGCACAGAGTAAGTGCTAATTAAATGTTATCTGCTCAGATGACTTTCATGTCTCTAATAAATACTTTTCTTCTGCCCTCTAGACCCCCCACTGACCAATGTGTGCAGAACATTTGGTTCAGTTCAAACTGGCATTTATTTAGCATTTAGTATGTGCCAAATGCTGTACTATTTGCTGAGGAAACAGACACACATGAGATAGTCCCTGCCCTCAGGGAGTTTACATGCTAGTGAGGGGAACATCCAGTACACACACCCATCAGTAAATGCAAAGAGAATTTTTGGGGAGTGAGAAAGAATGCGTGTGTGTGTGTGTGTGTGTGTGTGTGTGCACGCGCGTGCATAGTTCACACATCACTAACACCTTGGGAAAGAGCACTGTGGCAAGTGAACTGATCTGGGCAGGAGTCAGGGCTTTCCAGGCATGGAGGGAGATAGAGTATCATGTATAGTGAATGGCATGAGGGCTGGTTTGACCAGAGTGCAGAGAGCAGCGGGAGGGGGGAAGGTAATGTGAAATCGGACTAGAAAGGTTGAAGCAGGGTGAGCCTAGAAACAATAGAGACCCACGGAAACGTCTTGTGGATGGATGGCAGTAACATGGTCAGACCTCTGCTTTTTCTCAAGGAGAGGAGAGAGCCAAGGACACACCTCAGGAAAACACCCACATTAAAGAGTGAGGAAAAGTCCAATAGGGGAGAAAGAGAGAGGGAAGAAGAACCAAGAATCTTTGATCCAAAAGGAGGTGAGAGCTAGAATATGCAAGTAATTAACACTACTAAGAGTTTCAGAAAAGGTCAAGGATGAGAATTCCAACAAAAAGGTCACTGGATTAGTGACTAGGTCACTGATGGCATTTGAAAACAGTTTCAGCCAAGTGGGAAGTGGGGGTGGAGGAATCTCTGAAACTGCTTTCACCTGTGTGGCAGGTAATATGAGTACCACTATCCTCTTCACTTTACAGATGAAGAAACAGAGGATCAGAAAGGTCAGGTGACAGGCTCACAGTCACACAGCTGGAACCGTGAGGTCAGGGTGCAAACCCGTGGCTCCTGGCTCTGAGGTTACTCTTCTTCTCACCAAACCATGCTGCCTCAAAGAGAAAAACAAACTAAACAATGTAAGACGTTCCCATAACAAGAGGAGGAAACTGTATGAAATATTTGGGCAGGCTTAGATTCACACCAGAAAAAGAAACTTATGTTCTAAGTAGCTTTGTAAAGGGAGACAGGGCTTTATTGGTGTTCATGGCTACACCGCCCCTGGACCCCATCCCACCAGCTGCCACATTTTCTGGATTCTGTCTCCACAACTCCCATGCAACAACTTTACTGCACATATATGGCCATACCCTAATTCAGCCCTTCATCAACTTTTTCCCAGACTATTACAATAGCTTCCTAAATCAAATCTCTGACCTAATCTACCCTCCAGTTACCAAAGAGATATCCCAAAAGCATAGGTGTGACTATGTCACTCCCCCACTCAAGAAGCTTCAGTGGCCCCCTATTGCCTTTAGAATAAACTCCAAACTCTTCTGTTTGGTACTTAAAGGCTTTCACAGTCTGGCTCTGACCTCTCTTTCCCAGCTGGGTTCATGCCTTCCTTTCATGCAGTCTAAGTTCTTCCAGTCAGTGGCCTCCTTTCTGTTGCTGTCTCCATGCCTTAGCACAAACCGTCTCTCATCCCTGCTCACCTCTGCCTCTTGGAAGCCCTAGCCCCCTTCAAGGCTCAGGTCAACTATCACTTCCTATCAGAGGCCTTCCCTGATCAACTCCATCATTCCCCACCATGATAATCTCTCCCCAACCATCAAATTATTTTATACTTTTTTTTTTTTTGGCTTTTTGTAAGGGCACTTGGGGTTAAGTGACTTGCCGAAAGTCACACAGCTAGTAAGTGTTAAGTGTCTGAGGTCAGATTTGAACTCAGGTCTTTCTGAGTCCAGGGCTGGTGTGCCCCCAGTCGCCCCTATTTTATACTTTTTAAAATATATATTTTATAGTCACTTAGGGTACAGGTTGTTCCTTAAGCCACCACACTCCACCCAAGAGAATGTAAACATCTTGAGGGGAGACAGTTTCATTTTTTGTCCTTGTCTCTGCAAGTACCAAGCACATAGAGCCTGGCATATAGTAAATGTTTAATAAATGATTTCTGAATTGAACTGAACTAAACTGTTAAGAAGCCTGAAGGCTCTGGGGCAGAAGATGAGTCTCTCCTAACCTACCTACCATGAGGCATGAAGTCTGTTCATCCTCAAATCTATGGAGTGGGGGGTAGCTGGGACTCCTTGGAGCTTTTCGCCTGGGTCTTAATGAGTCTGTAAAGACACCATACAAAACGCCATTCTCCCCACCTCCCAAAATAACCCTCAGTTTTGTTCCAGAAAGAAATACTTAATGGGAATTCTTAGACTAAAAATTACAAGGAGAATTCTTAGTTCAATCAATAAAGAACCTCACAAGCTAGTCTAAGTTGAACTACCAAGCACACGGGCCAACAGAGGAATCCTTTTCTCAGTAACACACAAACTGACAACTGTAAAGTGGGGATAACAACATCACCTACCTCACAAGGTTGTCATGAGGCCTGAATGAGTTAAAATATGTAAAGCACTTTACAAACCTTAAAGTTCTATATACATGCTTATTATTAATAACTTTTATGTAAGAAAAATATGATACTCAACAATAATCCTAAACACTTAAAGCAAACAAAACTCTCCTAAAAAGAGGATGGCGCCACATTACCTCTCCTAGGCTCAGGTGGGCAAATCTGGACTGCATCCCTGAGGACTTTCACTTTCTTAGCAGAGAGAGAAAAGAAGAGAAGCGGGTAGGAGGAGGGGAGAGGGGCTGCAAAGCCAGGCTGCTGCTATTCAACTCAGCTCTCTGTCAGAGCAGATCTAGAACAGCAGACAAGGCTAGGAGGGATGGAGACCCAGGTGTTCCAGGACTACCAAAAAGAAAGGGAGCAAAAGCAAAAGCAGAGTTGTCAGATTCCTGCTTCCTCCACTGCTGGACAGCAAGAGACGGACATGCAGCTAAGTCCAAAGAAAAATTCCAGAAGCCCCACCCACAACTTCTGGTCAAATTACATCACGTGTCCAGTCATGTGTCGCCTCAGCTCTGCCTCCTGGGAGGTGAGGCACTGCCTATCCACACTGGAAGTTCTGCCACTGGAAAATAGTTTGGAAGGGGCTCTCGTCTGTGAAAATGCATCTCCAGAATTGGGATCCATAGTCTTGCTCTGTGTCAATGACAGGCAGCTGCCCCTTGGCGTCTAAAAGCATCTCTACTGCTTAGAACCGGCATAAGGAGGAAAGAGGAAGGAAGGGGGAAGGGAACAAGCATTTATTGAGCACTTACTGTGTGCCAGAAAACATGCTAAACACTTTACAAATATTATTTCATTTGGTAATGATGAGGAAGGGCTCTTCCACTGCCTTCTTTCCCACTTCAGACAGCTAAAAGCTATCAGATGTAAATTATGATAATGGCAAAGAGAGTGGAAGAAACACCTGATAAGATATCAATTTATTAAGGATAACTTTTCCAAAGAAAGGAGAGAATGCCTAACACTGAAGGATCATACATCTAGAACTGGAAGAGATCTCATTCCACTTGAACCCCTTCATTTTACAGGATAAAGAAGCTAAGGCAAAGGGAAGTTAATGACTCTCCTCCCTTTCCACCTTCATTATACCCTACTCCCCTCCATATACTCTATGGTTCAGTCATACTGGAATTTTTGCTGCTCTTCTAATGGTCACCCATGGCTAGAATGCATTCCCTCCTTCCCTATCTTAAAACCCCATGTTTAGGGTGGCTAGGTGGCACAGTGAATAGAGCACCGGCCCTGGAGTCAGGAGGACTTGAATTCAAATCCGACCTCAGACACTAAACACAAAAACTAGCCGTGTGACCTTGGGCAAGTCACTTAACCCCAACTGCCCTGCAAAAAAAACCCCATGTTTCCTTCAAGACTCAAACGCCACTTTCTACTTGAGGCCCTCCTGGTCCCTGCCTTCTCCTACAAGGTTACCTTGTACCTACTTTGCATGCTTTGGGTATCATTAATAGAGAGAGAGCTAGACCTGAAATCAGGAAAGCTTTGATCTGAATCCTGCCTCAGACAACTACTAGCTGTGTAATCATGGGCAAGTCACTTCTCTCAGTTTTCTCGTCTGTAAAACAGAGATGATAACAGCACTTACCTCACCAGTTACTGAGAAAAACAAATAGGATAACATGTGTAAAGTGCTTTTAAACCTTAAAGCACTATATAAAAGTTGGCTATTGTGTTTATTAACTATTAAGTGTAAAAAAAAAGTATCAAAAATTTTATGTGCATTTTATATGTTCATACTGTTTTATAGGCTACAAAATCCTTGAAAATACAAGCTGGGAGATCCTCACACATAGCAGGGCTTAATAAACACTTGCTGGTTGATTGAGTCAGAGAGGATAGTGTCAGAGTGTGAGATGTGAACTCAGACCCTGACTCCAGAGCCAGGGCCCTTCACACTGTAGCAGGCCTCCTTCATGACACACACCCATCAAGCCCATCACATCACCAAACAAAAACATGGGCTGAGGGCATTCCAGAACTACATAAAACCAATCCTACGAGAGGCTATACCTTCCCTAGTTCCACTTTAGCCAATCCTCATAGGGTGGGAATGCTCAGAATGTAGCAGCTTCCATAATCAGAAGAAGCAGGATCTGCCATTAAACTACAAGGACTTAAAAGACTTCTGGGCTAATGAGTAGACAACATTAACCACATCACTGCCATATCCTAGACTTCATGAGCCAGTTAAAGCCCTTGGGAAGCATAAGACTATGGACCTACATTAACTGTCACTACTCCAACTCACTCGGCAAGAAGAAAAGGTCCACTTTCTATTTCCACACAGTGAAATTTAGCCTAGCCCTCCAGAAGTGTTGAATCATCTCCTCAAGCTGCTGACTGCCCCAGGAGAGATGGCAGCTGTGACTGTGGCAGGTAGAAGAAAACTATTTTGGGGGCAGAGAAGCTAGCATTGTTTCTTGGGGGTGCTGACATTCCGTCCCCAGCAATCCCCAGAAACTCGGGCAGTAAAAGCCATTTGACAAATTCAGGGAGGAGCCCGGACACAGCCCTGGAGCAATCGTTTGGGTATCTCTCCAGTACTGAGTCCCAGCCTGGGGTTTGGCACAGCCCAGAATGTCTCTAATTATGTCCAGAAATGATGAAAAATCCCCCAAGCAAAATTAATTTTCATTCACTTTAATTTACAAAGATAAATATGGGTTATGCTGCACCTCTGGAAGGAGGATTTTGGTCACATGACAGGGAGTAAGGACTCCAAAAGGGTGAGAAGTCATGACTGTTGGGACTTGTACCAGAAAAAGGAGAGTATTAAATTCAAAAAGGATTTATTAAGTGCTAGCTAGATGCTAGGGATCGAATGAGAGGAGTTAAGAACAAAACAAAACCAAACCTAGCACTACCTTCAAGGTGCTTCCAGTCTACTGAGTTTGGGTCATTCCAATGAGTTTCAAACATGAAATATTCTGCTATATTCCACCCTTGTTCTTCATTATTTTCAAACTATAGCTTGGAATAATTCTTACAAGATCACTCCTCTCTCCTCCCCATAGGTTCATAGGAATTATATCTATTTTAGAATACATTTTATCAACAATGTTTGTTTATACAAGATAAGCCCACCATCTTGATCCCTACCCAAGGACAGCACAATCCCCTGTACTAAAGTGATACAATGCCTGACTGGACCCTGTAGACAACACTCTGCCCCTCATAGATTTTTCCCATCTCTCTATTAATAAGAAGAAAGTACATTTCATTACCAGATTATAGGATCACAGATTTAGGGAAAGAAAGGACTTCTAGTCTTCTAGACCAAGTCCCTCACTATACAGATAAGAAAAATACATCTCAGATATTTATAGGATAAGCCAATGTCATGCTGGCAGCAAGTAGCAGAGTCAAGATATGAAGCTAGATTCTCCAACTCCAAATCCAGTGCTCTTTCCGTTGAACCACACTGAGTATAGAACTTACAGTAAGGAAGATCTGAGTTCAAATCCAGTCTCAAACACAAGCTGTGTGGCCTTGGGAAAGTCACTTAATCCCTCTCAAACTTGGTACCCTCATCTGTAAAATGGGGGTAATCATAATAGCCTCTACCTCACAGGGTTGTAAGGACCAAATACTACACATAAAGTGATCTGCAAATCTTGAAGTGCTATATAAATGTTAGCTATCATCACCATCACTTTAAAGTGAAGGTTTGCAACTCCTAACGGTCAGGACCGAAGTTCTGGCAGTTTAATGGTGATCAGAATATAGCAGAAGACAAAATGTGTTTGCACTGTGATTAAGCCCAGATTGGGATTAAAGGGATAAGACAGTATTCTTTTCTGAAAAGAAAAGTGAAGGACAATTTTAAAAGACCAGATTGTTTTATAAGCATTTTCTTTCCAGCTTAACAACTCCAGTATGAGTTCATCAGTGCTATACATTCATATCTGGGAATACATCACCACGAGCACAGCTGCAGATATCTAGCTACAGTGGCTGTGTGTGGTACGAGGGCTACATAACAATTTCTATTTGTTTTCATTCATGTGGGGGAGGAGAAGAGTAGAAACATGTACATGTGCGCAGGGCACACGCGCACACGTGCACGCATGCACACACACACACACACAGAGTCACCATTAAAATTTCTGTCAAAACACTCCCTACCTTATGCCAGGTATCCTGAACAATTCCAGCTTTCTCTGATAAGATTTCAATGAGAGAATGGGCTTCCCCTTCATTGAAAACTGTACTTCGGAGGGTAGATACCAGAGTCTTGTAGGGCAGATAGAGGGGGCCATCAGAATCTGTTGGAGCTATAAGGAGAGAGAAGCAGCATTTATTGAGGATCATGTTAAATAATACATACAGATCTTACAGATCTCAATGTCAACTATTATTATTATTCATATACACATATACCAAATCAAGCATTTGGGGGAAGTTTCTAATCAGAACCAATTTAGCATAAAACACTTATTAAACACCTACTGAGTTTAGAACACTATGTGCTAGACGAGAGAAGATTTAGTTAAGACAAGATCGCTGCAAGCACTGTTAGAGCTTATATTCTAGTTACCAGGAGAAAAGAAAATAAACTCCCCCACAATTTCCTAACTGAATAAAGAGGGAAAGTGAAGGCCAATCTACTTTAGGATTATTCAAAATGCTAAGAAACTAGCTAATAAAGGTAAAGTTTCTTCCCTTTTAAGAGTGATTCAAAAAAAAGAAGTGAGAAAGGTGAAGAGAAGAAACTGATCCTGCTGTCTCCTTGAGAGACAGACATAGAGACAGAGAGAAAGAGAGAGAGAGAACATCATCCTTTCTTTATCACTGCATTTAACAACAATCTCTTGGCTTCTACTATAAGGTGAACCATTTTATTTTTTGCAAAGAGTAGTAGTTGCTTTCAAGTGCTCAAGTTTTTCACCAAGTTATTCACTTTCCCAAAGTTCTTCCTTCCCCCATATGCCACTGACAATAATCCGCTCTGACTCTTCCCCTGACTTGCTAAGTGGACAGAGTCCCAGGACAGCATACCAAGGTTAATAAAAATAAGGCATAAACTCCAGCAGTTTCTCTGATGCATTACCTCCCACAAAATGATGGGATTTACCTCAAAATAATTGTAACATTCATTGCTTCCCCCTCCTCCCCCCATGGTCTCTCTCCAAAACACTCAAAAGGTATAGTGTTAAGATTATGGAGTCAGGTTATATCCCAAAGAGATCATAGAAATGGGAGAAAGACCCATATGTACAAAAATGTTTATAGCAGCTCTTTTTGTGGTGGCAAAGAATTGGAAATTAAGGGGGTGCCCATCAATTGGGGAATGGCTGAACAAGTTGTGGTATATGCATGTTATGGAATACTATTGTGCTTAAGAAACGAGGAGCAGGCAGTCTTCATATTTACCTGGAGAGGCTTAAAAGAACTGATGCCGAGTGAGAAGAGTAGAACCAGGAGAAATTTGTACACAATTACAGACACAATGTATGTGTGATGACCAACTTTGATAGACTGGACTCTTCTCAGCAATGCAGTGATATAAGTCAATCCCAAAAGACGCAGGATGGAGAGAAAAATGTGCATCCAGAGAAAGAACTAGAAAGAACTAAGTTTATATCCAGGTGGAAGCAAAATACCTGATCTTTTTCATTCTCTTATTTGGTTTTATGTCCTCTTTACCATTTTTCATTCCAGCTGGTACAATCCGTCCTTATAACCTGACCAATGTATAATGTGAAAGTATTTACAGATCCTATACTTGACTATAAGCCGCCATGGGGGGGGGGGAGGAG